>NC_091152.1:60402403-60511305 GCF_040958095.1 Procambarus clarkii | reverse complement strand
ACCCACCAACCCGCCGCCACCACCCACCCACCACCCGCCGCCACCACCCACCACCACCCGCCGCCACCACCACCACCAGCCGCCGCCGCCACCCACCACCCGCCGCCGCCGCCACCACCACCCACCACCACCGCCACCACCACCCACCACCACCGCCGCCACCACCCACCACCACCAGCCGCCGCCGCCACCACCACCCACCACCACCACCACCACCCACCACCACCGCCGCCACCACCCACCACCACCAGCCGCCGCCGCCACCACCACCCACCACCACCGCCGCCACCACCACCCACCACCACCACCACCCACCACCGCCAGCCGCCACCACTCATCACAGACGCCACCACCCGCCACCACCGCCAGACACAGCCGCCAGTGTCCGCCACCGCCGCCACTGTCCGCCACCGCCGCCACTGCCGTCACTGTCCGCCACCGCCGCCACTGTCCGCCACCGCCACCACTGTCTGCCACCGCCACCAGTGTCCGCCCGCCGCCACCACTGTCCGCCCGCCGCCACCACTGTCCGCCCCCCGCCACCACTGTCCGCCCGCCGCCTCCACTGTCCGCCCGCCGCCTCCACTGTCCGCCCGCCGCCTCCACTGTCCGCCCGCCGCCTCCACTGTCCGCCCGCCGCCGCCACTGTCCGCCCGCCGCCGCCACTGTCCGCCCGCCGCCGCCACTGTCCGCCCGCCGCCGCCACTGTCCGCCCGCCGCCACTGTCCACCACCGCCGCCAAAGCCGCCTCGGTCCGCCCGCCGCCACTATCCGCCACTGTCCTCCCGCCGCCACTGTCCGCCCGCCGCCGCCCTGTCCGCCCGCCGCCACTATCCGCCACTGTCCGCCCGCCGCCACTGTCCGCCCGCCGCCACTATCCGCCACCGCCGCCACTGTCCGCCCGACGCCACTGTCCGCCCGCCGCCACTGTCCGCCCGCCGCCACTGTCCGCCCGCCGCCACCGCCGCCACTGTCCGCCCGCCGCCACTATCCGCCACCGCCGCTACTGTCCGCTCGCCGCCACTGTCCGCCCGCCGCCGGCACTGTCCGCCCGCCGCCACTATCCGCCACCGCCGCCACTGTCCGCCACAGCCGCCGTACAGCCTCTCCTCTCTCCGTTAGTAAATAATTATAATTGTTAGTAAATAATAAAAGAAATATAAATTATTAGATTTTTTTTACCCTTAAATTAGTTTTAATATTTAAATTGAAAATAATAATATAATATAAAATATAATAAAAATAATATAATATAAAATATAATTTAATTTCAAGAAATTTAACTTTAAACACAAAGATGTGAAAAGGGTTCAGATTATTGGCTCAAACCTTTCATAAGAGATTCATATTGGTATATGAATGGATTATGAATGACTCATGTTAGGAGTGTAAAGTTGCCACAACATCTCAAATTAGTGTTAGATACATATGTCTTGGTTATAAGTTTTGGAAACCTATTTAAGTCCACACACAATATCGTATCTGATACGATAAAACAAACGTTTCCAATACTTTCAAATACTTTCCAGATATGTTGTGGCAACCTAAAATTGTTTGCTGGGTAGAATATAGTATTGCAATAATTGTCTGTTGATTGCTGGTGTTGACTTCTTGATGTGTAGTGCCTCGCAAACGTCAAGCCGCCTGCTATCGCTGTATCTATCGATGATTTCTGTGTTGTTTACTAGGATTTCTCTGGCGATGGTTTGGTTGTGGGAAGAGATTATATGTTCCTTAATGGAGCCCTGTTGCTTATGCATCGTTAAACGCCTAGAAAGAGATGTTGTTGTCTTGCCTATATACTGGGTTTTTTGGAGCTTACAGTCCCCAAGTGGGCATTTGAAGGCATAGACGACGTTAGTCTCTTTTAAAGCATTCTGTTTTGTGTCTGGAGAGTTTCTCATGAGTAGGCTGGCCGTTTTTCTGGTTTTATAGTAAATCGTCAGTTGTATCCTCTGATTTTTGTCTGTAGGGATAACGTTTCTATTAACAATATCTTTCAGGACCCTTTCCTCCGTTTTATGAGCTGTGGAAAAGAAGTTCCTGTAAAATAGTCTAATAGGGGGTATAGGTGTTGTGTTAGTTGTCTCTTCAGAGGTTGCATGGCTTTTCACTTTCCTTCTTATGATGTCTTCGATGAAACCATTGGAGAAGCCGTTATTGAGTAGGACCTGCCTTACCCTACAGAGTTCTTCGTCGACTTGCTTCCATTCTGAGCTGTGGCTGAGAGCACGGTCGACATATGCGTTAACAACACTCCTCTTGTACCTGTCAGGGCAGTCGCTGTTGGCATTTAGGCACATTCCTATGTTTGTTTCCTTAGTGTAGACTGCAGTGTGGAAACCTCCGCCCTTTTCCATGACTGTTACATCTAGAAAGGGCAGCTTCCCATCCTTTTCCATCTCGTAAGTGAAACGCAGCACGGAACTCTGCTCAAATGCCTCCTTCAGCTCCTGCAGATGTCTGACATCAGGTACCTGTGTAAAAATGTCGTCAACATACCTGCAGGAGCTGAAGGAGGCATTTGAGCAGAGTTCCATGCTGCGTTTCACTTACGAGATGGAAAAGGATGGGAAGCTGCCCTTTCTAGATGTAACAGTCATGGAAAAGGGCGGAGGTTTCCACACTGCAGTCTACACTAAGGAAACAAACATAGGAATGTGCCTAAATGCCAACAGCGACTGCCCTGACAGGTACAAGAGGAGTGTTGTTAACGCATATGTCGACCGTGCTCTCAGCCACAGCTCAGAATGGAAGCAAGTCGACGAAGAACTCTGTAGGGTAAGGCAGGTCCTAGTCAATAACGGCTTCTCCAATGGTTTCATCGAAGACATCATAAGAAGGAAAGTGAAAAGCCATGCAACCTCTGAAGAGACAACTAACACAACACCTATACCCCCTATTAGACTATTTTACAGGAACTCTTTTCCACAGCTCATAAAACGGAGGAAAGGGTCCTGAAAGATATTGTTAATAGAAACGTTATCCCTACAGACAAAAATCAGAGGATACAACTGACGATTTACTATAAAACCAGAAAAACGGCCAGCCTACTCATGAGAAACTCTCCAGACACAAAACAGAACGCTTTAAAAGAGACTAACGTCGTCTATGCCTTCAAATGCCCACTTGGGGACTGTAAGCTCCAAAAAACCCAGTATATAGGCAAGACAACAACATCTCTTTCTAGGCGTTTAACGATGCATAAGCAACAGGGCTCCATTAAGGAACATATAATCTCTTCCCACAACCAAACCATCGCCAGAGAAATCCTAGTAAACAACACAGAAATCATCGATAGATACAGCGATAGCAGGCGGCTTGACGTTTGCGAGGCACTACACATCAAGAAGTCAACACCAGCAATCAACAGCCAATTATTGCACAACTATATTCTACCCACCTCAAGACTCCGCTCCAATATAGAAGCATCAAGAAATATGGACCAATAGGCTTTCTACAAACACTTCTATTCAATACCCATTGTTTGTGTTCTGTCTTGTGTTGATACTTTTAATACCCTATTAATATCCCCTCTTGTTCTGTCTTGTGTTAATGCCACATCACCCCTCCCACCTCACTCAAATGTAGATATAAAATCGGAGATATGTAAGTTCTAATCAGTTGTGTATTTGTGAACTAAAGTCTTTGAAAATGTAATAAGTTTTACGAAACGCGCCCGTGTCGCGTCAGACTAGAAATAAAAATGAATTTTGGAGAATTGATTTTTGATTTACCTCCAACAGTGAAGCGTAATGTACGAAAGATTGAGAAAATTCGTGTTAGAATTATTAATCTTACTTTTTCGGTCATATTTAATAATATATGTCTACAGGAAAGACTGCTACCAAAATATACTAATATATATATATATATATATATATATATATATATATATATATATATATATATATATATATATATATATTCCTCAATAAATACATATGCAATATATATATTTAGGCAAACAGGTGCAATGTATCATAATTCATAAACTAATGTTTGATGGCATCACTATTAACACCTCAACATTATTCAACAAGACCAAAAATAATAAACCCAAGAAACCCAAGACGCTAGATAATATAATCACGAGGCATAATGACGTGTGGCCCCCTAGTCTCACGCCTCGTCTCTCCCTTTCTTAAGAAATACAGCATCACGAGGGACGACGCTCCAGTTTGTGGGCAGATCTGTTAGCGAGGGACAGGGAAGGACCCTACCGTCCGATACACACGACCCTGAGATATTACCACCTCGTCTATTGCAGGGGTTGACACTGCCAGTGAGAACCTCCAGGAGGAGATTTAGCATAGTATACCCCCTCCTCCTACCCGGGCACCGCTACAGGCAACGTGAGAACCTGCAGGAGGAGATTTAGCATAGTATACCCTCTCCTCCTGCCCGGGCACCGCTACAGGCAACGTGAGAACCTGCAGGAGGAGATTTAGCATTGTATACCCCTTCCTCCTGCCCGGGCACCACTACAGGCTACGTGAGAACCTGCAGGAGGAGATTTAGCATAGTATACCCCCTCCTCCTGCCCGGGCACCGCTATTCGATACGAGAGAACCTCCAGGAGGAGATTTAGCATAGTATACCCCCTCCTCCTGCCCGGGCACCGCTATTGGCTACGAGAGAACCTCCAGGTGTTGATGATGGCGCAAGAGAGGTATACCTCCTCCTCCTGCCCGAGAGTGCTACAGGCAACGTGAGAACCTGCAGCAGATAGTGGCAGCGGCTAGGGGCCTCTTGTCTCCTGCCGGAGAGAGATGAGATCAATGAGGGCAGGGCGTACAGCCTCTCCCTGCTAGGGGACTAAGCAACTCAGATTTGTCTTCGTCAGTCCCCGCTGCCACCTTCCCACGGACTGAGAGCACCTCAGACTATAATATATATGTTCCTCTATGTTTTGGTGTAAATAATGTTGTTCTTGCTGTGTTCGTGCATTTGTCTAAGTAAGATACCTGATAAATGGTGCCTGTGTTGACATCGGCAACAAATTATACAAATAAATCGTAATTCTTCCATAACGCGGATTCCCTGAGAGTAAAAATGATGCCAGACTCTTACTGCCACGAAGAACTTAACTCACTGTAAAAGATTTTATTATTTTTTACTTGACAGGACTCAGGTAACTGCCAAGGACATCACCGTCTTTTCAAATAGAAAAATCGAAGAATTCAGAATGTCCTTCGGCCTCTGCTGAAGACTGGAACAATACGTTGGCCATTTTTATAATGAAAGGAACATTAAAGTTAATAGTGACTTTTCTAAATCGAAAAGTTTGCTGTTTATATATAAAACCATCGGATTACCTTCCTGGTGTCATTCCACATCACTTATTGTTCCCAACCACTTGATGACCACTTGGAACATGTCTTGAGTCTTGCCAGAGGGCGGGGAATAGGGGGGGGGTCATGGCTTGTGTTGTCCTACAATAGGGGGAGACGTACCTTGTGACCCTCCGGGCCGGATGTCCGGACCTTGAAGGATGGTTGTAAGGAGGAGGTCGGCGGTGTTCTGAGACACTCTTTGTCTTGGTTATATTTTGTCCCACTTATATTTTTCTTGCCTTGATTCTAAATGTGGACTCCGTGTTAGCTGATAGTTTTGCTAAGGGCCTGACCCCATTGTGCCAGGGTTAATGTCTAGGGGCCGTCTTTAGCGACGTCCTGAGGCATCAAGGACTCATCAAGGATACATGATGAGTCTCAATCATCGTGTATCCTTCATATCGTTTCGCTCCCCGTGTCATTTTCCCTTTGTTCTTAATTGTGTGTGAATGATTGTGCGTTTGTGTGTGGCTGTGAGTGACTGCATGTGTGTGTGTGTGACTGTCCTATGTGTATGTGAATGTGTGGCAACTTACATGGGGGTGAGTTAAGGCACTTGACATTCCTCCAATGTTTCTATTAAACAACTTTTTCTCCATTTCGGGTTCCATTCCTTCCTACCTTTCTCTTTCTCCTATTTTTATAAAAAGATTGAACGCTGCCATTGTGCTTGATAAAACCCGAAGGGCGGGGTTAGGTCATGCGTCTAGCCTGGAGGGTGTGGCGTTGCGTCAGACGTCTAGCCTGGAGGGTGTGGCGTTGCCTCTGACGTCTAGCCTGGAGGGTGAGGCGTTGCCTCAGACGTCTAGCCTGGAGGGTGAGGCGTTGCCTCAGACGTCTAGCCTGGAGGGTGAGGCGTTGCGTCAGACGTCTAGCCTGGAGGGTGTGGCGTTGCCTCAGACGTCTAGCCTGGAGGGTGAGGCGTTGCCTCAGACGTCTAGCCTGGAGGGTGAGGCGTTGCGTCAGACGTCTAGCCTGGAGGGTGTGGCGTTGCCTCAGACGTCTAGCCTGGAGGGTGAGGCGTTGCCTCAGACGTCTAGCCTGGAGGGTGAGGCGTTGCCTCAGACGTCTAGCCTGGAGGGTGAGGCGTTGCCTCAGACGTCTAGCCTGGAGGGTGAGGCGTTGCGTCAGACGTCTAGCCTGGAGGGTGTGGCGTTGCCTCAGACGTCTAGCCTGGAGGGTGAGGCGTGGCCTCAGACGTCTAGCCTGGAGGGTGAGGCGTTGCGTCAGACGTCTAGCCTGGAGGGTGAGGCGTTGCGTCAGACGTCAATCCTATAAGGTGGAGTTGCGTCATGCGTCTAACAGGAAGGGGACATGTAGCATAACATAGAAACTGTTCTCACAATCTGTTGCTGTTTGTCATTGCTTCGTCTCCCGGGGAGAAGAGGTAGCGAGGGTAGGCCTCTCACAGGTAGTCCTGGACAGTATGGGGGACCTGGCCTCTCACAGGTAGTCCTGGACAGTATGGGGACCTGGCCTCTTACAGGTAGTCCTGGACAGTATGGGGGACCTGGCCTCTTACAGGTAGTCCTGGACAGTATGGGGGACCTGGCCTCTTACAGGTCGTCCTGGACAGTATGGGGACCTGGCATCTTACAGGTAGTCCTGGACAGTATGGGGACCTGGCATCTTACAGGTAGTCCTGGACAGTATGGGGACCTGGCCTCTTACAGGTCGTCCTGGACAGTATGGGGGACCTGGCCTCCTACATGTCGTCCTGGACAGTATGGGGACCTGGCCTCTTACAGGTCGTCCTGGACAGTATGGGGACCTGGCCTCTTACAGGTCGTCCTGGACAGTATGGGGGACCTGGCCTCCTACATGTCGTCCTGGACAGTATGGGGACCTGGCCTCCTACAGGTCGTCCTGGACAGTATGGGGACCTGGCCTCTTACAGGTAGTCCTGGACAGTATGAGGGACCTGACCTCTTACAGGTCGTTTTGGACAGTATGGGGGACCTGGCCTCTTACAGGTCGTCCTGGAGAGTATGGGGGACCTGGCCTCTTACAGGTAGTCCTGGACAGTATGGGGGACCTGGCCTCTTACAGGTCGTCCTGGACAGTATGGGGACCTGGCCTCTTACAGGTCGTCCTGGACAGTATGGAGACCTGGCCTCTTACAGGTAGTCCTGGACAGTATGGGGGATCTGGCCTCTTACAGGTAGTCCTGGACAGTATGGGGGATCTGGCCTCTTACAGGTAGTCCTGGACAGTATGGGGACCTGGCCTCTTACAGGTAGTCCTGGACAGTATGGGGACCTGGCCTCTTACAGGTTGTCCTGGACAGTATGGGGACCTGGCCTCTTAAAGGTAGTCCTGGACAGTATGGGGGACCTGGCCTCTTACAGGTAGTCCTGGACAGTATGGGGGACCTGGCCTCTTACAGGTCGTCCTGGACAGTATGGGGACCTGGCCTCTTACAGGTAGTCCTGGACAGTATGGGGACCTGGCCTCTTACAGGTAGTCCTGGACAGTATGGGGGACCTGGCCTCTTACAGGTAGTCCTGGACAGTATGGGGGATCTGGCCTCTTACAGGTAGTCCTGGACAGTATGGGGACCTGGCCTCTTACAGGTAGTCCTGGACAGTATGGGGGACCTGCCTCTTACAGGTCGTCCTGGACAGTATGGGGACCTGGCCTCTTACAGGTCGTCCTGGACAGTATGGGGGACCTGGCCTCTTACAGGTAGTCCTGGACAGTATGGGGGACCTGGCCTCTTACAGGTCGTCCTGGACAGTAAGGGGACCTGGCCTCTTACAGGTTGTCCTGGACAGTATGGGGACCTGGCCTCTTACAGGTAGTCCTGGACAGTATGGGGGGCCTGGCCTCTTACAGGTAGTCCTGGACAGTATGGGGGATCTGGCCTCTTACAGGTAGTCCTGGACAGTATGGGGACTTGGCCTCTTACAGGTCGTCCTGGACAGTATGGGGGACCTGCCTCTTACAGGTCGTCCTGGACAGTATGGGGACCTGGCCTCTTACAGGTCGTCCTGGACAGTATGGGGGACCTGGCCTCTTACAGGTAGTCCTGGACAGTATGGGGGACCTGGCCTCTTACAGGTCGTTCTGGACAGTATGGGGACCTGGCCTCTTACAGGTAGTCCTGGACAGTATGGGGACCTGGCCTCTTACAGGTAGTCCTGGACAGTATGGGGGACCTGGCCTCTTACAGGTAGTCCTGGACAGTATGGGGGATCTGGCCTCTTACAGGTAGTCCTGGACAGTATGGGGACCTGGCCTCTTACAGGTAGTCCTGGACAGTATGGGGGACCTGCCTCTTACAGGTCGTCCTGGACAGTATGGGGACCTGGCCTCTTACAGGTCGTCCTGGACAGTATGGGGGACCTGCCTCTTACAGGTAGTCCTGGACAGTATAGGGACCTGGCCTCTTACAGGTCGTCCTGGACAGTATGGGGGACCTGGCCTCTTACAGGTAGTTCTGGACAGTATGAGGGACCTGGCCTCTTACAGGTCGTCATGGACAGTATGGGGACCTGGCCTCTTACAGGTCGTCCTGGACAGTATGGGGGACCTGGCCTCTTACAGGTAGTTCTGGACAGTATGAGGGACCTGGCCTCTTACAGGTCGTCATGGACAGTATGGGGACCTGGCCTCTTACAGGTCGTCCTGGACAGTATGGGGAAATCTGAACAATATTATCGGGAATTCAACTCTCGGGCAGGAGACGCTGTTGTACGCTTCGCGTTGCTCTTCTTATCTACGTTAAATGCGGATTGTGTAGAGGTTTGTAAACGTCATTTGTAAACTCTTGGCGTCGGAGGCCAGACAAGCGGTTTACTTCCCCGTCAGCTGTTGACGTCGGGGGTCGGAGACGGGGTATACTTCATCTCTGTGTCTCGCTACACCCAAACAGTGATCCCATACTGGTGTAGTTTACCTCAACGGTGTGTTTACACGAAGGGATAGTGAACATTGTCGAGTTTACTATCCCTTCTATCTATCGAGGGAATAGTGAGGGGAGCAGGTTTGGGTCCAGAGAGAAAGGAGGAGGGGGGGAGGTCAATGGGACAAGGGGAGGGGAGGAAGATGATTGTAATTACTCATCAGTCAAACTTTCCTTGGATTTGCGAGATCAAATTTTCTTTAATTTTGGCCTCGTGTTAACGAAGACAAAAGTTGTATTCATTCCCAAATCTCACCTTTGTTCCTTGTCAATAACACGAGAGGAACGAGATAACGGCTTCGTTACTTTACCAGTTGAAGTGGAAATACAATTAGCAAGCGTCTTTGAAGATGTATAATGAATTTGTCTTGATATATTGACGCGCGTAAAATGTCATTAGTTGTGAGACAAAATGCTTAGGGAGCTCTGAGGGCCCAGACACGTGTGTGTGTGTGTGTGTGTGTGTGTGTGTGTGTGTGTGTGTGTGTGTGTGTGTGTGTGTGTGTGTGTGTGTTGAAGAAAACCTCCCTGTATAGAGAATATTTTCGTTAGTCGAGGATAGTGTCTTAATGCACGTATATAGAGAGGTACGTGAAGGGTGAGCACGGTACGTGTATACAGAGGTGACACAACTGGTGACACACCTGGTAACACACCTGGTGACACACCAGGTGACAATTGGTGACACAACTGGTGACACACCTGGTGACACACCTGGCAACACACCTGGCAACACACCTGGCAACACACCTGGTGACACACCTGGCAACACACCTGGTGACACACCTGGCAACACACCTGGTGACACACCTAGCAACACACCTGGCAACACACCTGGTGACACACCTGGCAACACACCTGGTGACACACCTGGCAACACACCTGGTGACACACCTGGCAACACACCTGGTGACGCACCTGGCAACACACCTGGTGACACACCTGGCAACACACCTGGTGACACACCTAGCAACACACCTGGTGACACACCTAGCAACACACCTGGTGACACACCTGGCAACACACCTGGTGACACACCTGGCAACACACCTGGTGATACACCTAGCAACACACCTGGTGACACACCTGGCAACACACCTGGTGACACACCTGGCAACACACCTGGTGACACACCTAGCAACACACCTGGTGACACACCTGGCAACACACCTGGTGACACACCTGGCAACACATCTGGTGACACACCTAGCAACACACCTGGTGACACACCTGGTGACACACCTGGCAACACACCTGGTGACACACCTAGCAACACACCTGGTGACACACCTAGCAACACACCTGGTGGCACACCTGGCTACACACCTGGTGACAAACCTGGCAACACACCTGGTGACACACCTAGCAACACACCTGGTGACACACCTAGCAACACACCTGGTGACACACCTAGCACCACACCTGGTGACACACCTAGCAACACACCTGGTGACACACCTAGCAACACACCTGGTGACACACCTAGCAACACACCTGGTGACACACCTAGCAACACACCTGGTGACACACCTGGCAACACACCTGGTGACACACCTAGCAACACACCTGGTGACACACCTAGCAACACACCTGGTGACACACCTGGCAACACACCTGGTGACACACCTAGCAACACACCTGGTGACACACCTAGCAACACACCTGGTGACACACCTGGCAACACACCTGGTGACACACCTGGCAACACACCTGGTGACACACCTAGCAACACACCTGGTGACACACCTAGCAACACACCTGGTGACACACCTAGCAACACACCTGGTGACACACCTAGCAACACACCTGGTGACACACCTGGCAACTCACCTGGTGACACACCTGGCAACACACCTGGTGACACACCTAGCAACACACCTGGTGACACACCTAGCAACACACCTGGTGACACACCTGGCAACACACCTGGTGACACACCTAGCAACACACCTGGTGACACACCTAGCAACACACATGGTGACACACCTGGCAACACACCTGGTGACACACCTAGCAACACACCTGGTGACACACCTAGCAACACACCTGGTGACACACCTAGCAACACACCTGGTGACACACCTGGCAACACACCTGGTGACACACCTAGCAACACACCTGGTGACACACCTGGCAACACACCTGGTGACACAACTGGTGACACTCTTGCACAGAGTAGAGTGTAACGCCTCACACTATCAGACCTACTTGTTAATATCCTCGGTAATTAAGAAATGCTTTAGTATATTTGTCGGGACACGAACAGCAGCGATACTCAGGATTAAGACGACAAAAGGAAGTTACTAACAAGTCTTGAGAGAGCAATATTCTGATACACTGAGCGGCCAGAGACATAAAGGTTACTGAAACAACACTAACAGCTTCGGGGGGTGACAACACTCACCCAAAAAAAATCTCAACACCTCACTAAATGGCTCATTAGCCTGGGGCCAGGCGGGAGAGGACGAGATGATGACGCAAGGGGGAACACGAGGGGAAGCTGGGAATTTTAACAGCATACCTTCATGCAAGTGCAAGGGGGGAGCAGATGTTGCAACAGATGATGATGATGCGGTTACGGTACTAATGGGACGCGTGAGCCACAGTACGGTAACAACTGACCATGGCTAGATGACCCAAACACGCCAGCTTGGCTATCATGAGAGGTACGATAGCCAGGAGAACCGAGATAGCAGTGTAAACATGAGCCCGGAGGTGAGGAGGAACAAGGAGTCTGTGGCTGATGTGAGAGTGTAAGGCCTGGAGGCTGGTGAAGGTGAGAGGGGCTGGTAAAGGTGAGAGGGGATGGTGAAGGTGAGAGGGGCTGGAGAAGGTGAGAGGGGCAGGTGAAGGTGAAAGGGGCCTGTTACGGCCCTACTGGGACGCAACCGGGTTCTTCTCTGATGGTAGTAGAGTTTGGGAATCCGGCCCCAAGTTAGTAGAGGCTTTCAAGGGGTGAGCCCCGTAACGCAAGTTAAAACAATAGGGGAGGTACACAAATACTCCAGTTTTCTGATATATGTATATTCTCTTATATATATTCCTTTATACCCTTTATATATATATATATATATATATATATATATATATATATATATATATATTCCCAACACCATATGTAAAAAGACGCAGGAATTATTACTACACTATTATATAACGTTTAGTCTTCCACTGAAGACACTTGACACTCTGTTACGCTCACTCTGGGTAGCCCTGGTTCCTTCTTCCGTGGCCCACGATGAATCCACGATGACTACTACGAATCTACCCTGGCCACAGGCCAGCCAAATCACAGTCCCACTGGATGCTTCGTCGTGATGGCCTTCAACCACAATCCAGCCTGTAGCTGGCAGGTACTGATCAGCCTCGCTGTTTAGGCCACTCTACGACTGATGCTAGGGTTGCGAGCCCTAGCCTGGAGCCTCGTGTGACTCGCTGGTCACTCTCCTCATACAGCACCCCAGCGGGTGGTCTCTTCCACCAGCTAGCCCCGGATATAGCGATTCCCGACACTGCCACTCTTCAGGCAGGCTATTATACTCTCAACAGAGTTCGGCCACGGGTGGCTCACAGCTTCTTTAAAGCAGACTGGTGAAGAGACCTTGGCTGCCTTGGGTAGACTGATCCATCATCCAACATAGCAGTCCCAGGTCGACTCTGCAAGCAGACACGTCATTAGTATACTGGAACACTACTTGGGACCACTAGGAAACATCACTTACTAGCTTAGACAGAAACGTCCACCTCTTCTCTCCATAGATGGCGTTCACTGTCTAAGCACTACCTCACCAGAGGTCAGCAGCGACTACTCCACGAGCCAATTAAGACGGGAATCCAGCGCCTATTGCCGGCATATCCTGTTACCATTAGAGGGCGTCGTCCATTTGGAGGGGGTTTCGGGAGCGGACTCACAGATGGCGTTGTCGTCACTGCTCCGTGCTCCGACGATGAACTCGGGTCCGTAACACCTCTCCACCAAAAAGAATTTGGTTTGGGTTTCTATAAAAGAGAAAACAAACCAAATTAGTACGTTGGTACAACTCCGAACGGACTCACATAAACAACGGACTGGAGTGGCGAGGATGTCTTGTCCGCAAAACTGCCCTAATGGGAGATTCTGGCACAAGGAGAACTTGAAGATTATAGGCAATGGCTTGCCTGATGTGACTTCCCACACCCTCACTGAGACGCCAATCAGGGGCATAATTATCTCACGTGTCTTTAGTAAGGATCGGCACAGGCGCAATGTGGGGGGCATCGACACCTCCCTGTGTCGTGGCACCATTGGTGGATGGTCGCAGACGGCATTTCTTATACCGGTCCGGTCGTCCTTCAGGGAGACGGGAACCTGGAATACAGGGGTCTGATAATTTGGAGTAACAGCAATAGTTGTTAAGTCAGTACTTACAGCATAACCGTCTACTAGGCCCACACCTAGTCCCAACAGGGCTGCTTGTACATTGAAGATGGCATTCGCTCTGCCACCGTCAGGTCGACCAACGTTCCGTTTAACGCTGAATCCAGGTTCGGCAATCACGCGGGGGATGTCAACCTGTCGGAAACAGTCACTCATAATATCATTTCTCCCACTCCCTGTATCCATCATCACCTTCCAGGTCCCTTCTTCGACTGCAACACTCACAGTGCAAGTCTCTAATCCCTGGGGTCTCTTCACGACGTTCCTAGGAGCCATCATCTGTCGGGTCGTCCACTGGTCCTTAATTAGAATACACATAAGAATTAAACAAAATACCGCCAAGAAACATTTAGGAATACGCTTCATGAGCCTATCACGTCCATAGCTGGCGATCTCCATTAGCCTGGCTTGGATCAAAGAGCGCACTAGAGCCTGCGCACCTACCTCACATACCTCTGACGTCTGGGGAATATCTGGCAGGTTCAGTATATATTATACTTTGCCATACCGCAAGTACTCATCCGCCGTCACTCCAGACTCTTGGGTATCTGTGGGTGCTTGTACACGAGGCCTCTCCTCTTGCTCAGTCGCTTCTGTTACCATAACCTCATGTCTCTTGTCGGGAGGAGAATCAGGAGAACCTATTAGAATGCTGTCAATCTGTTGGGTAGAGGAAGGATTAAACAAGTTAATTTGTTGTACGTCTGCCTGTACTTTGATATTACCAATTCCTGCTGTTACCTCAGACCTTCTTGTTGTTCCGGCTGACTCGTCCACAATCTTGAGATGATTGTTGCTCCAACCTGTCACCAAGTCGTTGGCGAGTATTACGTCAATCCCAGCTATAGGCAGGGTATCAACTAATGCCAACGCACATGTGCCGCTGAAGTAAGGCGAGTCTAGATGTACCGGCACCAAGGGGGCAACGTACCGCGTCATAGGAAACCCAACCAGGACAACCTTTTGTCTCCCGTCTACACTCACTCCCTCGGGTAACGAGTTTCTCACGATCAGGGACTGGGCTGCTCCACTATCTCTGAGCACTACTACTGATCTACCAGTATGATGACTCGTTATATACCCGCCAGAAGTGTGAGGGGCAAACAATCCTGGTCTTTCCTGACTAGTCATAGAGACTGGGTTCCCGCTGGTGGTGTCACACAACCCATCAGCATCACTTCCCTATGTGGACAGCTACCTCTTCTGCCTCGGCACATAGCAGCAATGTGTCCTTTCTGCCCACAAGTCCAACACACTACATTCCTCCTTAGACTACGGTGTTTCGGACTGCTAGGACTAGTCCTTCGGGGACTACTTGGGGGCGTCTTCATAGCGTTTTGTGGGACGGGTCTCTCTTCTTCCTGACGAGGTTTGCCAAACAGATGTGGGTAATTCTTAAGGACATACCTAGTAGAGGATTGATGCATTAGGATGTATTCTTCAGCCATAGTGGCTGCTGCACGTAAGGTCTCTACCTGTTGCTCTTCTAGGTATGTCTTCAGATCTCCAGACAGACATTCCTTAAAATCCTCCAACAAAACAAGCTGTTCGAGTTCTTCTTTTGTCTTCACCTTCCGAGAGGCACACCACTCGTGAAAAAGCCGTTTCTTGATGGTCGCGAACTCGGTGAACGTGTGCTCCGAGGTCTTTTTAAGGTTCCTGAACTTCTGCCTGTAAGCCTCAGGCACCAATTGGTAAGCCATGAGCACTACCTTCTTCACCTTGTCGTAATCACTGGAGTCATCAAGCGACAACGTGGAGTTGGCAATTTGGGCCTTCCCAGTCAAGACGGACTGTATCATGATGGCCCAATTCTTCTTTGGCCAATCCAAGGAGGCTGCACCTTTCTCGAAGGCTGCGAAGAACTTCGAAACTTCCCTTTCGTTGAATTTTGGGACCATTTTGATGTTCCTTACTGGATCGAAACCACTTCTTTCCGTTGTTTTCCTCCGACCACCTAATCACAATACTTCTAATTCGTGTTTTCTTTCCTTCTCTTTCACGTTTTTCTCTCTCTCTTTCTCTTCTTTCTTCTCTTTCTTGCTCTTCTTTCCTTTCTTGTCTTTCTTTTTCCTTTTCTTCTAATTCTAAATGCTTCATTTCCATTTCTTTTTCTTTCAATTCCTGTTCTATTTCTAATTTCTTCCATTCTATCACACGATTTATTTCTACGGCACGCATTTTGACAGTTAGAAAACTTATATTTAGTTCACCCGCATCAATTTCACCATCACTACCTTTATCTTCCTTTTCAGTGGCAACTACTACCTCGCTTTTCTTTGTACTATGTGCCTCACTTTCCTGTTTCTCCCCGGCCTTCAAATGTTTGTGAACTTTTGACAAGATCTCAACACGGGAATCACTTTCACGAATTTTTATCTCCAGATAGGCACTCACCAGCACCAGTTCTTGCTTTCCCAGATATTTCAATCTGGAAAGACTGTCCTCCTTGTTCAGAAAGTTCTGAACATCGTCCAAATCTTCAATGGTCACTTTCTCCGAAATTGTCACTTAAGTGGTGCACGAACACTTAATACACCGCTTCACTTTAGCACTTAACTCACCGAGCACTGTACTTCGCCAATACTGCACTTTATCGCACCTAGCACCTCACTTGCCAACATTGCACTAAATCACACCGAGCACCGAACAGGACGTACAACGTCCAAATCATTACAAACAGGGGAATTATTTACAGGGGATTCCACTACGTCACCACCCCTGTCAAGCATACTTGACAAAGGATCGGATCCCGCTGGGGATGCCAATTATGTTATGGCCCTACTGGGACGCAACCGGGTTCTTCTCTGATGGTAGTAGAGTTTGGGAATCCGGCCCCAAGTTAGTAGAGGCTTTCAAGGAGTGAGAACCGTAACGCAAGTTAAAACAATAGGGGAGGTACACAAATACTCCAGTTTTCTGATATATGTATATTCTCTTATATATATTCCTTTATACCCTTTATAATATATATATATATATATATATATATATATATATATATATATATATATATATATATATATATATATATATATATATATATTTATAAATATATATATATATATATATATATATATATATATATATATATATATATATATATATATATATATATATATATATTCCCACCACCATATGTAAAAAGACGCAGGAATTATTACTACATTATTATATAACGTTTAGTCTTCCTCCGAAAACACTTGACACTCTGGGTGGCCTTGGTTCCTTCTTCCGTGGCCCACGATGACTACTACGAATCTACCCTGGCCACAGGCCAGCCAAATCACAGTCCCACTGGGTGCTTCGTCGTGATGGCCTTCAACCACAATCCAGCCTGTAGCTGGCAGGTACTGATCAGCCTCGCTGTTTAGGCCACTCTACGACTGATGCTAGGGTTGCGAGCCCTAGCCAGAAGCCTCGTGTGACTCGCTGGTCACTCTCCTCATGCAGCACCCCAGCGGGTGGTCTCTTCCACCAGCCAGCCCCGGATAAGGCGATTCCTGACACTGCCACTCCTCAGGCAGGCTGTTATACTCTCAACAGAGTTTGTCCGAGGGTGGCTCACAGCTTCTTCAAAGCAGATTGGTGAAGAGACCTTGGCTGCCTTGGGTAGACTGATCCATCATCCAACATAGCAGTCCCAGGTTGACTCTGCAAGCAGACACGTCATTAGTATACTGGAACACTACCTGGGACCACTAGGAAACATCACTTACTAGCTTAGACAGAAACGTCCACCTCTTCTCTCCATAGATGGCGTTCACTGTCTAAGCACTACCTCACCAGAGGTCAGCAGCGACTACTCCATGAGCCAATTAAGACGGGAATCCAGCGCCTATTGCCGGCATATCCTGTCACCACTAGATGGCGTAGTCCATTTGGAGGGGTTTCGGGAGCGGACTCACAGATGGCGTTGTCGTCACTGCTCCGTGCTCCGACGATGGACTCGGGTTCGTAACAGGGCCGGTGAAGGTGAGAGGGGCGGGTGAAGGTGAGAGGGGCTGGTGAAAGTGAGAGGGGCTGGTGAAGGTGAGAGGGGCTGGTGAAGGTGAGAGGGAGTAGTAGGATGGCGACGTATAGGCCCTTTTTCGGGAAAAAGGGCCGATATTACCCAGGGGTGTATGGGCCCTTTTTTTTCAGGCAAATGTTCCCCTACGCCCCACCGGATTCAACGAACTTTGGAAAAGGGTCGATATGCTCTTAGAGGTTTCTTATGAGGAAAATAATTTCTGAGATTTTAGAAGTTTGTTAAAAGCTCTTATGATGAAAATAAGTTCATAGAAGTTTGTTAAGAGTTCTTATGGGAGAAATTAAAATATCAGGTTATGCGTGTCAGGGGTTTCAGATAAATTTGACCTGTCGGTGATTTGGAATTACGGAATTCTTATGAGGAAAATAATTTCTGAGATTTTAGAGGTTTGTTAAGAGTTCTTATGAGGAAAATAAGTAGGAAAATCTTAAAGAAAAAATTTAGAATAAAAGGATCCGTATTACCCAGGAGTTCCATCTAAACTTTATGGACATATTTGGCCAGTTTTCAAAACCGCGTATTTTTCAAATACCAATTTCTGATAATATGTTCATATAAGTTTGTTAAGAGTTCTTATGAGGAAAATAATTTCATAGAAGTTTGTTAAGAGTTTGTATGAGAGAAATTCAAATTTTTCAGAGTTCAGTTTTAAGAAAATATTTCAGAGTTTCAAATAATCATAGAAGTTTATTTATATGTTTATGGCCGAATTTTGTAAAAAGACCGTTTTCAGAGAATATTGTCTTATGCAAGTTAGGATAGGTAATATGCAAGTTAAGTTAGGATAGGTAAGTTAGGTTAGGTTAAGTTAGGTAATTTATGTTAAGTTAGGATAGGTAGGTAGGGTTAGGTAAGTTAGGTTAGGTTATGCAAGTTAAGTTAGGTTAGGTTAGTTAAGTTAGGATAGGTTAAGTTAGGTAAGTTAGGCTAGGTTAAGTTAGGTAATTTATGTTAAGTTAGAATAGGTAGGTTAGGTAATTTAGGCTAGGTTAAGTTAGGTAATTTATGTTAAGTTAGGATAGGTAGGTTACATAAGTTAGGTTAGGATATGTAAGTTAGGTTATGTTATGCAAGTTAAGTCAGGATAGGTAAGTTAGGTTAGGTAAGGTAAGGTAAGTTAGGTTAGGTTAAGTTAGGTTAGGTTAGGTAAATTTGGTTAGGTTAGGTCAAATTAGGATAGGTTAAGTTAGGTAAGTTAGGTTAGGGTTAGTTAGGTTAGGGTAAGCTAGGTTAGGTTTAGGAACATTATTGTAACTAAGTAACATTGGGTGGGGAGGATAGGTTAGGTAGGTTTAAGCAGTGTTGTACAGAGAACAGTTTTAAAGGTAAAGTGTCTAAGAAAATATATTGTAACAGAAGTGCAAGTTTGATATGAAAAGTTGAACTAGTTACATTTTGGAGAGAAATTTTATGCCTGAAGATGTCTTAGAGAACAACAATGATGTCTTAAAGTATAACTTGTTGGAAGAAGGAGAGTTTCTTTGATGAACGAAGGTGTTTTAGAGAACAACATTGATGAACGAAGGTGAGTTAGAGAGTACCTTTAATGGCTCTGAGATTAACTTTTGATAGCTCCGAGAAAACTTTTTGATGTCTTAGAGAAGAACATTGATGTCTTTGAGAACAACATTGATGTCTTGGAGAACAACATTGAAGATTGAGATAACCTTTGATGGCTTTGAGAATAACTTTGATGCCATAGAGAATAACTTTTGATGACATAGAGAATAACTTTATGTCTTAGAGAAGAACATTGATGACAGATAATAACTTTTGATGTCTTAGAGAATAACTGATGAACGAAGATGTCTGGGAAAGTTTCTCTGATGAACGAAGATGACTTAGAGATTAATTTTTGATGACTTAGAGATTAACTTTGATGACTCTGAGAATAAGTTTGATGACTTAGAGAATAGCTTTGACGACTCTGAGAATAACTTTGAGGATATGAGATCACCTTTTGATGACTATGAGAATGACTTTGATGTCTTAGAGAACAGCTTTGATGACTCTGCGAATACCTTTGATGACTCTGAGAACACCTCTGATGACTCTGAGAATAACTTTTGGTAGCTCTGAGAATAACTTTTGGTAGCTTTGAGAAAAACTTTTGGTAGCTCTGAGAATAACTTTAGATGTCTCTGAAAATAACTTTTATGGATGAAGATGTCTGAGATTAACTTTTGATAGCTCTGAGAATAACTTTTGTGGACATGAGCAGTATTTTGACCATTTTGAATATGTCTTTGATTGTGTCTTTTGATGTATCGAAGAGTATTTTTGGTGTCTCAAAGAGTGTCTTTGATGTCTGAAAGGGTGTCTTTGATGTCTCAAAGGATGGCTTTGATGTCTGGAAGAGCGTCTTTGACTATTTTTCTTACTTAACGACATATAATTTTAGTTACGAAAGTGCTGAAAGAAGTTACATTTGACTAATTTTGTACTCTACGATGTATACTGTTAGTTACAAAAGTGTGAAACGAAGTTACATTTGACTATTTTTCTTACTTAACGACACATAATTTTAGTTAGGAACTGTGATGAATATGACTATTTTTAGTTGACTGACGAATAATTTTAGTTAAGAAATGATGAACAAAGACTATTTCAATTGATTGACGATAGATAAAGTTAGTTATGAATAGTATTGAAAAGTTTCCTTTGACAATTTTTTAGCTAAGAGAAAGGTTATTTTAGTTAAGAACAGTGTTGAATGAGATTAATCCTGACTATTTTCTGTTGATTGACAAGTAATTTTTAGTTAATAAGTTACAAGAAAGGTTTGTCTTTGTAAATTTGGAACTGAATAAAGTGTAGATTTGTTTAACAATAGGGTTGGTAAGAACTATTAAGTTGACTACGAGAATTACTTTGACATAGTTTTGCAAATAAAACTGGGTGACTAAATTTGTTGGGGGAACTGTATTGCTAATGATAATATTTGACAAAGAACTAGTTAGTAAATGGAAGAAACAAATGGTTTAAAGAAACAAAGAACATAAAAAATTGAGACTAATTAAGGGAATGAACACAGTGAACATACGAAGATCACAGAAAACATGTAAGAAAAGTTGATGAACACAGTGGACATGTAGGGAATATGAACTTACAGAGAACATGAAAACATGATAAGGAGAATAGGGAATACAAAGAAATGAACAATGAACATGTGAAGAACATAGAGAATATGACAAAGAATGTAGAAAACTTGTAAGTGAAGGTGATAAGCAAAGTGATCTTGTGAGGAACATGAACTTGTGGAGGAACATGAATATTGACAAAGAACACAAAAAATATGGAAGATAGCATGAATATTGAGTATAAAAGTTATAAAGAGAACATGCGATGAACATGAAAACATAGAAAATATGACTAGAATTTGTAGAGAACATCATGAGACTAAGAGAAAGATCACAGAAAAATGGAGATACTGGTGAAAAATATGAACTGAACACGCTGTGAACATTTTGCAGAACATGGAGTGAACACGGAAAACATGGAAGAGAACACAGTGAATATAGAGAAAATATGCAAATACAGTACGATTATTGAAGGTTTGGATAAGTTGGGGGGAGGTAAAGGAAGGTAAGGGAGGGAAAGGGTAAGGTGCGATTTTTGACCGTGTGAATATTGCTTACTTGGGTAAACAAAAGGTATTGAAGGTAAGATGTTATATGACTGTGTGAATGTTACACAGCTGAGTACAAAAAGGGTATTAAAGGTAATGATGCTTACTTTGATAGACTGGAGAGGGGCTTGATCTGAAATAATTTGATGAACATTGAACTAAGTGAAGAACATGAGTTGGAACTCGGTGATTTCAGTTTGATTTATTTGCAGGGAGGTCTGAAAATGTTGTTGGGTGTTTAAATCTCTGGGGATTTGGACTGATAGTAGTGAATTTACAGGAGTGAACTTGGACAGAGGACAAGAGCTAGAGTTCGGTAACACTATTTTTCTTTATTTACTTAGTTAGAAGTACGATGGGTTTAAATTTCAGGAAAATTGATGGGTTAATAACGAAGATACGAGAGGGAAGTAAGGTGAGGGACGAGATCTGGAGCTTGGTAACTAAATTGTCGTATTGTACGTTTTTTTAAATAAAGCGAGTATAAATTTTAGGAAAATTAGACTGTTAGTAAAGAAGTTAAGGGGATAAACTAAGGCTGAGGACAAAAGCTGGAGCTCAGTAATTGACATGATCTTATTTACTCTGTCTGAAATACAGCGGGTTTAAATTTCAGGGAAATTGATCTGTTACTAAAGAACTTGTACAAATGAACTATGGCGAAGGACCAGAGCTTGAGCTCGGTAGCTGACTTGATCTTATTTACTGTGTTTGAAATATAGGGGGTTGAAATTTAAGGGAAATTGATTAGGTATTACCGAAGATACGAGAGGGAACAAAGGCTGAGGACATGAGCTAGAACTTGGTATTTGTTCGGATCTTATTTACTACGTCTGAAATATGACATGAAATTGGGCTATTAGTAGCAAAAATGTGGTCTCTAACAAATTTTGGTCTTCAATTGGACTCTGATTAATTTCGGTCATGAACTGGACTCTGAAGAATTTTACTCACAAAGTGGACTCTGACAAATTTTTTATATAAAATGGACTCTGATGAAAATTGGTTTGGAAATGGACTCTGTCTAATTTTCACAGATTACAGGTCTCTGAATATTTTCTGGCACAACAGGACTCTGTTAATTTTCAGGGTATAACTCGACTCTGATTATTTTCAGCATAAACTGGACTCTGAAGAATTTTGCTCACAAAGTGGACTCTGAAGAATTTTGAGCTCTAACTGGTTTCTGACTAATTTTCGGTCTTAAATGCATATAAAACTAAATGTCATGGCTAAGATGTCTGTTTTCCTTAACAAAACGTCTAAGACAATAATCTCTGATAATGGTCTTTTTACAAAATTTGGTCATAAACATATAAATAAACTTCAATGATTATTTGAAACAAACTTCTATGAAATTATTTTCCTCATAAGAACTCTTAACAAACTTATATGAACATATTATCAGAAATTGGTATTTGAAAAATACGCGGTTTTGAAAACTGGCCAAATATGTCTGTAGAGTTTACCTGGAACTCCTGGGTAATACAGATCCTTCTTTTCTAAATTTTTTATTTAAAATTTTCCTACTTATTTTCCTCATAAGAACTCTTAACAAACCTCTAAAATCTCAGAAATTATTTTCCTCATAAGAATTCCTTAATTCCAAATCACCGACAGGTCAAATTCAACTGAAACCCCTGACACGCATAACCCGATATTTTAATTTAATTTCTCCCATAAGAACTCTTAACAAACTTCTATGAACTTATTTTCATCATAAGAACTTTTAACAAACTCTAAAATCTCAGAAATTATTTTCCTCATAAGAAACCTCTAAGAGCATATCAACCCTTTTCCAAAGTTCGTTGAATCCGGTGGGGCGTAGCGGAACTTTTGCCTGAAAAAAAGGGCTCATACACCCCTGGGTAATATCGGCCCTTTTTCCCGAAAAAAGGGCCTATACGCCGTCATCCTACTAATAAAGGGGCGGGAGAAGGTGAGAGGGACTGGTGAAGGTGAGAGGGGTGGGTGAAGGTGAGAGGCGCCGGTGAAGGTGAGAAGGGCCGGTGAAGGTGAGAGGGGCCGGTGAAGGTGAGAGGGGCCGGTGAAGATGAGAGGGGCGGGTGTAAGTGAGAGGGGCGGGTGAAGATGAGTGGGGCGGTTGAAGGTGAGAGGGGCGGGTGAAGATGAGAGGGGCCGGTGAGTAGTAGGAGTGACACGGTAAAACCGTTTTTTTTTCTGGAAAAAATCGGGTTTAGCGTGTCAGGGTTTCTAGGTGAATTTGGGCAGTCACTGATTTGGAATTATGGAATTCTTAGGAGAAAAATAATTTCTGAGATTTTAGAAGTTTGTTAAGAGTTCTTATGATGAAAATATGTTCATAGAAGTTTGTTAAGAGTTCTTATAGAAGAAATTCTAAATCGGGTTTTGCGTGTCAGGGTTTCTACGTGAATTTGGCCAGTCACTGATTTGGAATTAAGGAATTCTTATGAGAAAAATAATTTCTGAGATTTTAGAAGTTTGTTAAGAGTTCTTATGATGAAAATATGTTCATACAAGTTTGTTAAGAGTTCTTATAGAAGAAAATCTAAATCGGGTTTTGCGTGTCAGGGTTTCTAGGTGAATTTGGCCAGTCACTGATTTTTAATTAAGGAATTCTTATGAGAAAAATAATTTCTGAGATTTTAGAAGTTTGTTAAGAGTTCTTATGATAAAAATATGTTCATAGAAGTTTAAGAGTTCTCATGGGAGAAATTCAAAATCCTGTTTTCCGTGTCAGGGTTTTCTAGGTGAATTTGGCCAGTCTACGAAAATTAGTCAGAGTTTGGTTTATACCCAAAATTATTCAGAGTCCAGTTTGTGCCCTAAAATATTCAGAGTTCAGTAATGACCGAAAATTATGCAGAGTCTATAGAAGACCAAATTTTAACACAGTCCCCTAAAGACCGAAAAATAGTCAGAGTCCACTTGGAGACCAAAATATTTCAGTTTTGCTCACACCTGCGTTCTTAAAAGAGTTCTTATTTAGGAAATTCAAATATTGTCAGAGTTCCAATAAAGACCTAAAAATTAGGCAGAGTCCAGTTTAAGGCCAGATATATTCAGAGACCAATTTTCATCAGACCATATCCAAACCAAAATTTGTTAGAGTCTGCATTTATATGAGAAGTCTTAATATTAACCTATCAATTTCCCTGAAATTTTAAACAGTCCTATTTCAGACGTAGTAAATCAAACCGAGACAGTAAGCGAGCTCCAGCTCCTGTTCCTGCCTTAACCCAATCTCATAACATCTTTACTAACAGTCCAATCACCCTTAAATTTTATACATTCATATTTCTAACTTAGAAAAATAGATCCGAACAATTACTGAATTCTAGCTCCTGTCCTCAGCCTTCGTTCCCTCTCGTATCTTCGTTAATACCTAATTAATTTCCCTGAAACTTATACCCTCTGTATTTCATACACAGTAAGTAAGACGAAGTCAGTTACTGAGCTCCAGCTCTTGTCCTCAGCCTTAGTTTATCCCCTTACCTTCTTTACTAACAGCCTAATTTCCCTAAAATTTATACCCGCTTTATTTCAAACATCGTATGATACGACATTTTAGTTAACGAGCTCCAGCTCTTGTCCCCCACCTTACTTCCCTCATGTATAATCGTTATTAACACATCAATTTTCCTGAAATTTAAACCCGTCGTACTTCTAAGTAAATAAAGAAAAATAGTGTTACCGAACTCTAACTCTTGTCCATTGTCCAAGTTCATTCCTGTAAATTTACTAGTATCAGTCCAAATCCCCCGAGATTTAAACACCCAATTACATTTTCAGACCCCCATGCAAATAAATTAAAAGGAAATTACCGAGTTCCAACTCATGTTCTTCACTTAGTTCAATGTTCATCAAAATTATTTCAGATCAAACCCCTCTCCAGTCTATCAAAAGTAAACATCATATCCTTTTATGTAAGGTTATGTAAGTTAGGTTAGTTTGTTAAGTTAGGATAGGTAAGTTAGGTTGGGTTAAGTTAGGTTAGGTTAAGTTAGGTAATTTACATTAAGTTAGGTTATTTATGTTAAGTTAGGATAGGTAAGGTAAGCTAAGTTAGGTTAGGTAAGGTAAGTTAGGTTAGCTTAGGTAAGTTAGGTTAGGTTAGGGAAGTTAGGTTAGGTTAGATAAGTTAGGTTTGGTTAAGTTAGATAAGTTAGGTTAGGTAAGGTAATGTAGGGTAAGGTAAGGTAAGGTAAGGTAAGTTAGGTTAGGTTAGGTAAGTTAGATTATTTTATACAAGTTAAGTTAGGTTAGGTTAGTTAAGTTAGGATAGGTAAGTTAGGAATGGTTAAGTTAGGTAAATTACGTTAAGTTAGGTTAGGTTATGCAAGTTATGTTAGGTTAGGTAAGTAAGGATAGGTTAAGTTAGGTTAGGGTAGGTTAGGTAAGTTAGGTTAGGTTAAGTTAGGTAATTACGTTAAGTTAGGATAGGTATGTTAGGTAGGTAACATTAGGTGGGGAGGATAGGTTAGGTAGGTTTATGCAATGTTGTTCAGAGAACAGTTTTAAAGGTAAAGTGTCTAAGAAAATATATTTTATCCGAAGTGTAAGTTTCATATGAAAAGCTGAACTAGTTACATTTGGAGAGAAATTTTTATGACTGAAGATGTCTTAAAGAACAACATTGATGTCTTAAAGAATAACTTGATGGAAGAAGGAGAGTTTCTTTGATGAACGAAGGTGACTTAGAAACAACATTGATGAACGAAGGTGAGTTAGAGATTACCTTTGAAGACTCTAAGATTAACTTTGATGAACGAAAGTGAGTTAGAGATTACCCTTGATGACACTGAAAATAGCTTTGATGACTCTGAGAATAACTTTGAGGATATGAGAGTACCTTTTGATGAGTCTGAAAATGACTTTGATGTCTTAGAGAACAGCTTTGATGACTTAGAGAACAACTTTGATGAATGAAGATGTCTTAGAAAGCTTCTCTGATGAATGGAAGGTTACTTAGAGAATAACATTTGATAACTGAGATTAACTTTTTGATGACTGAGATTAATTTTTAATGTCACTGGGAATAACTTTTATGACTTAGAGAATAACTTTGATGAATGAAAGTGACTTAAAAATTACCTTTGATGACTTAGAATAACCTTGATGATTCTGAGAATAATTTTTGATGTCTTAGAGAACGACTATGATGAACGAAAGTGAGTTAGAGATTACCTTTGATGACTGAGAATATCTTTGATGACTTTGAGAATGACTTTTGAAAACATGAGTAGTATTGTTTGATAGCTCAGAGAATAACTTTTGATGACATAGAGAATAACTTTATGTCTTAGAGAACAACATTGATGTTTTAGAGGGTAACTTTGATGAATGAGAGTGACTTGGAGAATAACCTTGATGACTCTGAGAATAACTTTTGATGTCTTAGAAAATAACTTTGATGAACAAAGATGTTTTGGAAAGTTTCTCTGATGAACGAAGGTGACTCTGAGAATACCTTTGATGACTCTAAGATTAACTTTGATGACTTTGAGGACAAGTTTGATGACCGAGATTAATTTTTAATGTCTCTTGGAATAACTTTGATGACTCTGAGAATACCTTTGATGACTCTGAGAATAGCTTTTGGGTAGCGTTGAGAATAACTTTTGATGTCTTAGAATAACTTTTGATGACTCTGAGAATAACTTTAGATATCTCTGAGAATAACTTTGATGGACGAAGATGTCTTAGAAAGCATCTCTGACGAACGAAAGGTTACTTATTGAATAACTTTTATGATGTAGAGAACAACTTTGATGATTGAGATTAACTTTAGATGTCTCTGAGAATAAGTTTGATGAACGAAGATATCTTACAAAGCAACTTTGATGTTGCGAAGAATAACTTTGATATCTCAAAGAGTACCTTTGGTGTGTTTGAGTGTCCTTGATGTCTCGATAAGTGTCTTTGATGTCTCGAGAGGTGTCTTTGAAGTCTTTGATGTCTCAAAGAATGTCTTTGAGTGCAACTTTGATGTCTTTGAGTAAGTCCTTGATGTCACGAAGAGTGTCTTTGACTATATTTCTTACTTAACGACACATAATTTTAGTTAGGAACAATGATGAATATGACTATTTTTTAGCGAAGTGAAAGGTAACTTTATTTAAGAACAGTGTTGGAAAGAGGCTACACTTGACTATTTTCAGTTGAGAGAAGTGATATTGCAGTTAAGAAATGAAAAGGAAACATGATGAAAGTGACTGTTTTTAGTTGACTGACGAATACTTTATTTAAAAAACAAAAACATGATGAACATGACTTTTCTGTTGATTGATGGATAATTTTAGTTAGGAAATGACAATGAAACATGATGAACATGGTTATTTTCTGTTGACTGGGGAATAAGTTTAGTTAAGAAATGATGAAAGTTATTATTTTTAGTTGATTGACGATGGATAAAGTTAGTTATAAACAGTGTTGGAAAGTTTCCTTTGACAATTTTTTAGCTAAGAGAAAGGCCATTTTAATTAAGAACGGTGTTGAACGAGGCTAATTCTGACTATTTTTAGTTGATTGGATAATAAGTTTAGTTGAGAAATGATGAAAGTGACTATGTTTTAGTTGATTGGCGAAAGATTTTTTTAGTTAAGGAACGTTAAATAACATGTAAGGGAATGAACCCAGTGAACATATGGAGAACAAGGCAAAGAACACAGAAAACATGCAAGAAAAGTTGATGAATACTGTGCACATGCTGGGAATATGAACTTACAGAGAACAAGAAAACATGATAAGGAGAATAGGGAATGCAAAGAATGAACAATGAACTTGTGAAGAACATAGAGAATATGACAAAGAATGTAGAAAACATGTAAGTGAAGGTGATAAACGAAGTGATCTTGTGAGGAACATGAAGTTGTAGAGGAACATGAATATTGCCAAAGAACACAAAAAAATATGGAAGACAGCATGAATATTGAATATAAAAGTTGTAAAGAGAACATGCGATGAACATGAAAACATAGAAAATATGGCTAGAATTTGTAGAGAATATCATGAGACTAAGAGAAAGATCAAAGAAAAAATGGAGATACTTGTAAAAATATGATCTGAATGGGCTGTGAACATATGAAGAACATGGAGTGAACATGGATGAGAATACGAAGAGCACAGTGAATATAGAGAAAATATGCAAATATAGTACGATTATTGAAAGTTTGGGTAAGTTGGGGATGAGAAGGTAAGGGAGGGAAAGGGTAAGGTGAAATTTTTGACCGTGTGATTATTGATTATTGGGGTAAACAAAAGGTATTGAAGGTAAGGTGTTACATGATCGTGTGAATATTACATAGCTGAGTACAAAAAGGGTATTAAAGGTAATTATGATTACTTTGATAGACTGGAGAGGGGCTTGCTCTGAAATAATTTGATGAACATTGAACTAAGGTGGGGGACAAGAGCTGGAACTCAGTAACTGGCTTGATCTTATTTACTGGGTCCAAAATACAGCAAGTTTAAATATCAGGGAAATTAGTCTGTTAGTAAAGAAGTTATGGGGATAAACTAAGGCTGAGTACAAGAGCTGGAGCTGGCTTACTGAAATTATATATTTCACTGCGTCTGAAATATGACTGTTTAAAATTTCAGGGAAATTGATAGGTTAATATTGAGACTACACTTATAAATGCGGACTCTAACAAATTTTGGTCTGGAAAGTCTCTGATGAAAACTGGTCTCTGAATATTTCTGGCCTTAAACTGGATTCTGCCTACTTGTCGGTCATTACTGGACTCTGACAATATTTGAATTTCCTAAATAAGAACTCTTTAAGAACGCAAGTGTGAGTAAAACTCTGAAATATTTTGGTCTCCAAGTGGACTCTGACTATTTTTCGGTCTTTAGGGGACTCTGTTAAAATTTGGTCTTCTATGGACTCTGCATAATTTTCGATCATTGCTGGACTCTGAATATTTTCGGGTTCAAACTGGACTCGTGACTAATTGTCGTAGATTGAAGGACTGATTATTTTTGGGTATAAATTGGACTCTGAATATTTTCAGGCATCTTCTTGAGGTTATCTTGAGATGATTTTGGGGCTTCTTTTAGTGTCCTCGTGGCCCGGTCCTCGACCAGGCCTACACCCCCAGGAAGCAGCCCGTGACAGCTGACTAACACCCACGTTCCTATTTTACTGCTAGGTAACAGGAGCATAGGGGTGAAAGAAACTCTGCCTATTGTTTCTCACCGGCACATGGGATCGAACCCAGGACCACAGGATCACAAGTCCAGCATGCTGTCCGCTCGGCCGACCGGCTCTCGGCATAAATTGGACTCTGACGAATTTCTGTCTATAACTGGACTCTGATGAATTTTGAGCTTAAACTGGATTCTGAATAATTTTCTGTATTTACTGGACTCTGGCTAATTTTTTATCTTAAATGAACGCTGCCTAATTTTCGTAGATTACAGGACTTTGAATATTTTCTGGCACAAACTGGACTCTGAAGAATTTTGCTCACAAAGTGGACTCTGAAGAATTTAGGTTAATAACAGGTCTCTGTTAATTTTCAGGGTAAACCTTGACTCTGATTATTTTTAAGGCATAAACATAAACTGCACTCTGATGAAATTTGAGCTTTAAACTGTCTCTGATTATTATTTGGGTCTTTACAGGTGAAACAGCCGTAAATGGTTATAAAACTTAAAGTCATGACTAAGATGTCTGTTTTCCTTAACAAAACATCTAAGGCAATATTCTCTGAAAATGGTCTTTTTTACAAAATTTGGTCATAAACATATAAATAAACTTCTGTGATTATTTGAAACTCTGAAATATTTTCTTTAAGCTGAACTCTGAAAAATTTGAATTTTCCCAATAAGAACTGTTAACAAACTTCTATCAAATTATTTTCCTCATAAGAAATCTTCAACAAACTTTTATGAACATATTCTCAGAAAATGGTATTTGAAAAATACGCTTTTTGGAAACTGGTAAAATATGTCCGTAGAGTTTACCCGGAAACTGTGTGACTTAAACACGATATTTCTAAAAAATTTCTATAAGATTTTCCTACTTATTTTCTCCCATAAGCATTCTTAACAAACTTCTAAAATCTCAGAAATTATTTTTCTCATAAGAATTCCTTAATTCCAAATTACTGACAGGCCAAATTTACCTAGAAACCCTGACACGCTAAACACGATTTAAAAAAAAAAAAAATCGGCTTTAGCGCTTCATCCCTACTACTCCGGTGAAGGTGAGAGGGGCTGGTGAAGGTGAGAGGGGCTGGTGAAGGTGAGAGGGGCGGGTGAAGGTGAGAGGGGCGGGTGAAGGTGAGAGGGGCGGGTGAAGGTGAGAGGGGCTGGTGAAGGTGAGAGGGGCGGGTGAAGGTGAGAGGGGCGGGTGAAGGTGAGAGGGGCGGGTGAAGGTGAGAGGGGCGGGTGAAGGTGAGAGGGGCGGGTGAAGGTGAGAGGGGCAGGTGAAGGTGAGAGGGGCGGGTGAAGGTGAGAGGGGCTGGTGAAGGTGAGAGGGGCGGGTGAAGGTGAGAGGGGCGGGTGAAGGTGAGAGGGGCTGGTGAAGGTGAGAAAGGTGGGTGAAGGTGAGAGGGGCTGGTGAAGGTGAGAGGGGCTGGTGAGGGTGAGAGGGGCGGGTGAAGGTGAGAGGGGCGGGTGAAGGTGAGAGGGGCAGGTGAAGGTGAGAGGGGCGGGTGAAGGTGAGAGGGGCTGGTGAAGGTGAGAGGGGCGGGTGAAGGTGAGAGGGGCTGGTGAAGGTGAGAGGGGCTGGTGAGGGTGAGAGGGGCGGGTGAAGGTGAGAGGGGCTGGTGAAGGTGAGAGGGGCGGGTGAAGGTGAGAGGGGCGGGTGAAGGTGAGAGGGGCGGGTGAAGGTGAGAGGGGCCGGTGAAGGTGAGAGGGGCGGGTGAAGGTGAGAGGGGCTGGTGAAGGTGAGAGGGGCTGGTGAAGGTGAGAGGGGCGGGTGAAGGTGAGAGGGGCTGGTGAAGGTGAGAGGGGCGGGTGAAGGTGAGAGGGGCTGGTGAAGGTGAGAGGGGCTGGTGAAGGTGAGAGGGGCGGGTGAAGGTGAGAGGGGCTGGTGAAGGTGAGAGGGGCTGGTGAGGGTGAGAGGGGCGGGTGAGGGTGAGAGGGGCGGGTGAAGGTGAGAGGGGCTGGTGAAGGTGAGAGGAGCTGGTGAAGGTGAGAGGGGCCGGTGAAGGTGAGAGGGGCGGGTGAAGGTGAGAGGGGCTGGTGAAGGTGAGAGGGGCGGGTGAAGGTGAGAGGGGCGGGTGAAGGTGAGAGGGGCTGGTGAAGTTGAGAGGGGCGGGTGAAGGTGAGAGGGGCGGGTGAAGGTGAGAGGGGCTGATGAAGGTGAGAGGGGTGGGTGAAGGTGAGAGGGGCTGGTGAAGGTGAGAGGGGCACAAGACCAGCTGGGAGCGTGACAGGGTAATTACAGGGCGGGACAGGTAGGGTCCGCAACCACTGGAGGGAGGTGAAGGGACCCACAGGAGATGAGTGTATACATTAGAGATGAGTGGGGCCACAGTAGGCCACAAGATGTCCCTGGAGGAGGAGGAGGAGGGAAGATGCTGCTCCAGACGGGGCCACAGTAGGCCACAAGATGGCCTTGGAGGAGGAGGAGGGAAGACGCTGCTCCAGACGGGGCCACAAGATGGCCTTGGAGGAGGAGGAGGGAAGACGCTGCTCCAGACGGGGCCACAAGATGGCCTTGGAGGAGGAGGAGGAGGAGGGAAGACGCTGCTCCAGACGGGGCCACAAGATGGCCTTGGAGGAGGAGGAGGGAAGACGCTGCTCCAGACGGGGCCACAAGATGGCCTTGGAGGAGGGAAGACGCTGCTCCAGACGGGGCCACAAGATGGCCCTGGAGGAGGAGGAGGAGGAGGGAAGACGCTGCTCCAGACGGGGCCACAAGATGGCCTTGGAGGAGGGAAGACGCTGCTCCAGACGGGGCCACAAGATGGCCTTGGAGGAGGGAAGACGCTGCTCCAGACGGGGCCACAAGATGGCCCTGGAGGAGGAGGAGGAGGAGGGAAGTCGCTGCTCCAGACGGGGCCACAAGATGGCCCTGGAGGAGGAGGAGGAGGAGGGAAGACGCTGCTCCAGACGGGGCCACAAGATGGCCTTGGAGGAGGGAAGACGCTGCTCCAGACGGGGCCACAAGATGGCCTTGGAGGAGGAGGAGGGAAGACGCTGCTCCAGACGGGGCCACAAGATGGCCTTGGAGGAGGGAAGACGCTGCTCCAGACGGGGCCACAAGATGGCCTTGGAGGAGGGAAGGCGCTGCTCCAGACGGGGCCACAAGATGGCCTTGGAGGAGGGAAGGCGCTGCTCCAGACGGGGCCACAAGATGGCCTTGGAGGAGGGAAGACGCTGCTCCAGACGGGGCCACAAGATGGCCTTGGAGGAGGGAAGACGCTGCTCCAGACGGGGCCACAAGATGGCCTTGGAGGAGGAGGAGGGAAGACGCTGCTCCAGACGGGGCCACAAGATGGCCTTGGAGGAGGGAAGACGCTGCTCCAGACGGGGCCACAAGATGGCCTTGGAGGAGGGAAGGCGCTGCTCCAGACGGGGCCACAAGATGGCCTTGGAGGAGGGAAGGCGCTGCTCCAGACGGGGCCACAAGATGGCCTTGGAGGAGGGAAGACGCTGCTCCAGACGGGGCCACAAGATGGCCTTGGAGGAGGGAAGGCGCTGCTCCAGACGGGGCCACAAGATGGCCCTGGAGGAGGAGGAGGAGGAGGGAAGTCGCTGCTCCAGACGGGGCCACAAGATGGCCCTGGAGGAGGAGGAGGAGGAGGGAAGACGCTGCTCCAGACGGGGCCACAAGAACAAGGAGGACGGGGCCCATATTACCCGACAAGATAATGGCGGTGGAAACGTTTTGGAGGAGTCGATAAATGAAGTAATTTGCGTTAGGACGCGAAGGTGGGATAAATCGTCTCAACCAATTGGTGTCTTACACAAGAGTGATCAGGTGGCGCGTCATGGCTGCTTCCTAGAGAACCTTGTCAAAAAAATTAGGCTGCAGAAGAGGCTGTAGTTTACCTCAGCTGCCAGTTAATTGGTCATCAGTGATTTGATAAATTACTAGACAGAGAAAGTTATGTTTGGGGCAATGGAGTCTGTGGCGTCATGATTGGAGATTTGCATCGGGGGCGGATAGATTCTGTTATGAATAGGATGGTGATTGGGGGTAATAGATTGAACAAGGATGGATAGATGAGAGCGTTGATGAGAGGCTATGAACGAGGCCATGAATGGGTTTACTAGCGTTGAAATGGAAAGAATAATGGAAAGAAGATATGTGGAACGGAAGATAAACGAATGGATATAATATATATAACTATGACCTAATGGGTTAAAACTATTTACGACCCTATTAATGGGTTATCTGGGTGATGAATAGTGGCATCATCGAGGCGGTGGATTGGCGGATCAGTACCATGATTAATTTGCTTATAAAATGGATAAGTGTTAATGTGATACAGCGCAATAGGCCAATCCACCACTCCATGATGGATGGGGTGGTGGATGTACACGGAGGAGGTGACCAATTGTGAATATTGTGTACCACAACATGTGCCCATGAGAACCTGTACATCTCCCACCCATAGCCCCCATGGCAGCTACAACACGCCCACCAAGGTGTCCCATAATCCCATGCTAAATAGTACATACTACCCCCCCCCCCCCGTCCTCCCATGATGGGAGGCAGCATATACTGTTTCTCAAAATATTACTGCATCAATACAACCCAATAAATAGGGGTTCCAGCAGATTATTGGTGTTTGCACAAGAACACGGGGTGAAGTTCTAGTGTTCTAGGGCACTAGTGTATCTAGTATCTCAGATACTGGTGTATCTGGTACTCACCTAGTTGTCTTTGCGGGGTTTGAGCTCTGGCTCTTTGGTCCCGCCTCTCAACTGTCAATAAACTGGTGTACAGATTCCTGAGCCTACTGGGCTCTATCATATCTACAGCCTCCACCACAACACTACTTAATGCATTCCATTTGTTAACTATCCTGACACTGAAAATAAAATTTCTAACGTCTCTGTGGCTCATCTGGGTACTAAGTTTCCACCTGTGTCCCCTTGTTCGTGTCCCACCCACGCTAAAGAGTTTGTGTTTGTCCACCCTGTCAATTCCCCTAAGAATTTTGTAGGCGGTTATCATGTCTCCCCCTTACTCTTTACTCTAGTAAACATCTACAGATGAACAGCTCACATCTAACCTGCATACTTTATAATTATAATCGGCGCTTGTTACAAGCATTTTTGTTCTATATAATATGTAGGACGTTACAACCCCTGACCTTGCTCCCTGATCACGCCAGACAGTAATATGCCTCACACAAACACAGGATATAAAACCCACTCACAAAATTTCCATTATTAATTTGACATGAGACGAGCGGAAGAACATTATTAACTTAGTAATGAAGAGACAGTTTTTTGTAGCTCTTTAAATCCGTTCCTTTCACACATATATTGGCGTCAGAAATATTGCTTTGGCCTCACAGACCATCACCCTCACTGTGTGAAGACCATCACCCTCACTGTGTGAAGACCATCACTGTGTGAAGACCATCACCCTCACTGTGTGAAGACCATCACCCTCACTGTGTGAAGACCATCACTGTGTGAAGACCATCACCCTCACTGTGTGAAGACCATCACCCTCACTGTGTGAAGACCATCACTGTGTGAAGACCATCACCCTCACTGTGTGAAGACCATCACCCTCACTGTGTGAAGACCATCACTGTGTGAAGACCATCACTGTGTGAAGACCATCACCCTCACTGTGTGAAGACCATCACCCTCACTGTGTGAAGACCATCACTGTGTGAAGACAATCACCCTCACTGTGTGAAGACCATCACCCTCACTGTGTGAAGACCATTACCCTCACTGTGTGAAGACCATCACCCTCACTGTGTGAAGACCATTACCCTCACTGTGTGAAGACCATCACCCTCACTGTGTGAAGACCATTACCCTCACTGTGTGAAGACCATCACCCTCACTGTGTGAAGACCATTACCCTCACTGTGTGAAGACCATTACCCTCACTGTGTGAAGACCATCACTGTGTGAAGACCATCACCCTCACTGTGTGAAGACCATTACCCTCACTGTGTGAAGACCATCACCCTCACTGTGTGAAGACCATCACTGTGTGAAGACCATCACCCTCACTGTGTGAAGACCATTTCCCTCACTGTGTGAAGACCGTCACCCTCACTGTGTGAAGACCATCACTGTGTGAAGACCATCACCCTCACTGTGTGAAGACCATCACCCTCACTGTGTGAAGACCATCACTGAGTGAAGACCATCACCCTCACTGTGTGAAGACCATCACCCTCACTGTGTGAAGACCATCACCCTCACTGTGTGAAGACCATCACTGTGTGAAGACCATCACCCTCACTGTGTGAAGACCATCACCCTCACTGTGTGAAGACCATTACCCTCACTGTGTGAAGACCATCACTGTGTGAAGACCACCACCCTCACTGTGTGAAGACCATCACTGTGTGAAGACCATCACCCTCACTGTGTGAAGACCATCACCCTCACTGTGTGAAGACCATTGCCCTCACTGTGTGAAGACCATCACTGTGTGAAGACCATCACCCTCACTGTGTGAAGACCATCACCCTCACTGTGTGAAGGTCATCACTGTGTGAAGACCATCACTGTGTGAAGACCATCACCCCTCACTGTGTGAAGACCATCACCCTCACAGTGTGAAGACCATCACTGTGTGAAGACCATCACTGTGTGAAGACCACCACCCTCACTGTGTGAAGACCATCACTGTGTGAAGACCATCACTGTGTGAAGACCATCACCCTCACTGTGTAAAGACCATCACTCTGTGAAGACCATCACCCTCACTGTGTGAAGACCATCACCCTCACTGTGTGAAGATCATCACTGTGTGAAGACCATCACTGTGTGAAGACCATCACCCCTCACTGTGTGAAGACCATCACCCTCACTGTGTGAAGACCATCACTGTGTGAAGACCACCACCCTCACTGTGTGAAGACCATCACTGTGTGAAGACCATCACTGTGTGAAGACCATCACTGTGTGAAGACCATCACCCTCACTGTGTGAAGACCATCACTGTGTGAAGATCATCACCCTCACTGTGTGAAGACCATCACTGTGTGAAGACCATCACTGTGTGAAGACCATCACCCTCACTGTGTGAAGACCATCACTGTGTGAAGACCATCACCCTCACTGTGTGAAGACCATCACTGTGTGAAGACCATCACTGTGTGAAGACCATCACTGTGTGAAGACCATCACTGTGTGAAGACTATCACCCTCACTGTGTGAAGACCATCACCCTCACTGTGTGAAGACCATCACCCTCACTGTGTGAAGACCATCACTGTGTGAAGACCATCACCCTCACTGTGTGAAGACCATCACTGTGTGAAGACCATCACCCTCACTGTGTGAAGACCATCACTGTGTGAAAACCATCACCCTCACTGTGTGAAGACCATCACCCTCACTGTGTGAAGACCATCACCCTCACTGTGTGAAGACCATCACTGTGTGAAAACCATCACCCTCACTGTGTGAAGACCATCACCCTCACTGTGTGAAGACCATCACCCTCACTGTGTGAAGACCATCACCCTCACTGTGTGAAGACCATCACCCTCACTGTGTGAAGACCATCACTGTGAGAAGACCATCACTGTGTGAAGACCATCACTGTGTGAAGACCATCACCATCACTGTGTGAAGACCATCACCCTCACTGTGTGAAGACCATCACTGTATGAAGACCATCACCCTCACTGTGTGAAGACCATCACCATCACTGTGTGAAGACCATCACCCTCACTGTGTGAAGACCATCACTGTGTGAAGACCATCATCCTCACTGTGTGAAGACCATCACCATCACTGTGTGAAGACCATCACCATCACTGTGTGAAGACCATCACCCTCACTGTGTGAAGACCATCACTGTGTGAAGACCATCACCCTCACTGTGTGAAGACCATCACCCTCACTGTGTGAAGACCATCACCCTCACTGTGTGAAGACCATCACTGTGTGAAGACCATCACCCTCACTGTGTGAAGACCATCACCCTCACTGTGTGGAAGACCATCACCTCACTAATGTGAAGACCATCACCCTCACTGTGTGAAGACCATCACCCTCACTGTGTGAAGACCATCACCCTCACTGTGTGAAGGCCATCACCCTCACTGTGTGAAGACCATCACTGTGTGAAGACCATCACCCTCACTGTGTGAAGACCATCACCATCACTGTGTGAAGACCATCACTGTGTGAAGACCATCACCCTCACTTTGTGAAGACCATCACTGTGTGAAGACCATCACCATCACTGTGTGAAGACCATCACCCTCACTGTGTGAAGACGATCACTGTGTGAAGACCATCACTGTGTGAAGACCACCACCCTCACTGTGTGAAGAACATCACTGTGTGAAGACCATCACTGTGTGAAGACCATCACTGTGTGAAGACCATCACCCTCACTGTGTGAAGACCATCACCCTCACAGTGTGAAGACCATCACCATCACTGTGTGAAGACCATCACCCTCACTGTGTGAAGACCATCACCCTCACTGTGTGAAGACCATCACTGTGTGAAGACCATCACCCTCACTGTGTGAAGACCATCACCCTCACTGTGTGAAGACCATCACTGTGTGAAGACCATCACCCTCACTGTGTGAAGACCATCACCCTCACTGTGTGAAGACCATCACCCTCACTGTGTGAAGACCATCACCCTCACTGTGTGAAGACCATCACTGTGTGAAGACCATCACCCTCACTGTGTGAAGACCATCACCCTCACTGTGTGAAGACCATCACTGTGTGAAGACCATCACCCTCACTGTGTGAAGACCATCACTGTGTGAAGACCATCACCCTCACTGTGTGATGACCATCACTGTGTGAAGACCATCACCCTCACTGTGTGAAGACCATCACTGTGTGAAGACCATCACCCTCACTGTGTGAAGACCATCACCCTCACTGTGTGAAGACCATCACCCTCACTGTGTGAAGACCATCACTGTGTGAAGACCATCACTGTGTGAAGACCATCACCCTCACTGTGTGAAGACCATCACCCTCACTGTGTGAAGACCATCACTGTGTGAAAAAAAATCACCCTCACTGTGTGAAGACCATCACCCTCACTGTGTGAAGACCATTACCCTCACTGTGTGAAGACCACACCCTCACTGTGTGAAGACCATTACCCTCACTGTGTGAAGACCATCACCCTCACTGTGTGAAGACCATTACCCTCACTGTGTGAAGACCATCACCCTCACTGTGTGAAGACCATTACCCTCACTGTGTGAAGACCATTACCCTCACTGTGTGAAGACCATCACTGTGTGAAGACCATCACCCTCACTGTGTGAAGACCATTACCCTCACTGTGTGAAGACCATCACCCTCACTGTGTGAAGACCATCACCCTCACTGTGTGAAGACCATCACCCTCACTGTGTGAAGACCATTACCCTCACTGTGTGAAGACCATCACCCTCACTGTGTGAAGACCATCACTGTGTGAAGACCATCACCCTCACTGTGTGAAGACCATTTCCCTCACTGTGTGAAGACCATCACCCTCACTGTGTGAAGACCATCACTGTGTGAAGACCATCACCCTCACTGTGTGAAGACCATCACCCTCACTGTGTGAAGACCATCACTGTGTGAAGACCATCACCCTCACTGTGTGAAGACCATCACCCTCACTGTGTGAAGACCATCACCCTCACTGTGTGAAGACCATCACCCTCACTGTGTGAAGACCATCACCCTCACTGTGTGAAGACCCTCACTGTGTGAAGACCATCACTGTGTGAAGACCATCACCCTCACTGTGTGAAGACCATCACCCTCACTGTGTGAAGACCATTACCCTCACTGTGTGAAGACCATCACTGTGTGAAGACCATCCACCCTCACTGTGTGAAGACCATCACTGTGTGAAGACCATCACCCTCACTGTGTGAAGACCATCACCCTCACTGTGTGAAGACCATTGCCCTCACTGTGTGAAGACCATCACTGTGTGAAGACCATCACCCTCACTGTGTGAAGACCATCACCCTCACTGTGTGAAGGTCATCACTGTGTGAAGACCATCACTGTGTGAAGACCATCACCCCTCACTGTGTGAAGACCATCACCCTCACAGTGTGAAGACCATCACTGTGTGAAGACCATCACTGTGTGAAGACCACCACCCTCACTGTGTGAAGACCATCACTGTGTGAAGACCATCACTGTGTGAAGACCATCACCCTCACTGTGTAAAGACCATCACTCTGTGAAGACCATCACCCTCACTGTGTGAAGACCATCACCCTCACTGTGTGAAGACCATCACCCTCACTGTGTGAAGATCATCACTGTGTGAAGACCATCACTGTGTGAAGACCATCACCCCTCACTGTGTGAAGACCATCACCCTCACTGTGTGAAGACCATCACTGTGTGAAGACCACCACCCTCACTGTGTGAAGACCATCACTGTGTGAAGACCATCACTGTGTGAAGACCATCACTGTGTGAAGACCATCACCCTCACTGTGTGAAGACCATCACTGTGTGAAGATCATCACCCTCACTGTGTGAAGACCATCACTGTGTGAAGACCATCACTGTGTGAAGACCATCACCCTCACTGTGTGAAGACCATCACTGTGTGAAGACCATCACCCTCACTGTGTGAAGACCATCACTGTGTGAAGACCATCACTGTGTGAAGACCATCACTGTGTGAAGACCATCACTGTGTGAAGACTATCACCCTCACTGTGTGAAGACCATCACCCTCACTGTGTGAAGACCATCACCCTCACTGTGTGAAGACCATCACTGTGTGAAGACCATCACCCTCACTGTGTGAAGACCATCACTGTGTGAAGACCATCACCCTCACTGTGTGAAGACCATCACTGTGTGAAAACCATCACCCTCACTGTGTGAAGACCATCACTGTGTGAAGATCATCACTGTGTGAAGACCATCACTGTGTGAAGACCATCACCCTCACTGTGTGAAGACCATCACCCTCACTGTGTGAAGACCATCACTGTGTGAAGATCATCACTGTGTGAAGACCATCACAGTGTGAAGACCATCACCCTCACTGTGTGAAGACCATCACCCTCACTGTGTGAAGACCATCACCCTCACTGTGTGAAGACCATCACCCTCACTGTGTGAAGACCATCACCCTCACTGTGTGAAGACCATCACCCTCACTGTGTGAAGACCATCACCCTCACTGTGTGAAGACCATCACCCTCACTGTGTGAAGACCATCACCCTCACTGTGTGAAGACCATCACCCTCACTGTGTGAAGACCATCACTGTGTGAAGACTATCACCCTCACTGTGTGAAGACCATCACCCTCACTGTGTGAAGACCATCACCATCACTGTGTGAAGACCATCACCCTCACTGTGTGAAGACCATCACATCCACCCCCTGTGTGAAGACCATCACTGTGTGAAGACAATCACCTCACTGTGTGAAGACCATCACTGTGTGAAGATCATCACTGTGTGAAGACCATCACCCTCACTGTGTGAAGACCATCACTGTGTGAAGATCGTCACTGTGTGAAGACCATCACCCTCACTGTGTGAAGACCATTTCCCTCACTGTGTGAAGACCGTCACCCTCACTGTGTGAAGACCATCACTGTGTGAAGACCATCACCCTCACTGTGTGAAGACCATCACCCTCACTGTGTGAAGACCATCACTGTGTGAAGACACATCACCCTCACTGTGTGAAGACCATCACCCTCACTGTGTGAAGACCATCACCCTCACTGTGTGAAGACCATCACTGTGTGAAGACCATCACCTCACTGGTGAAGACCATCACCCTCACTGTGTGAAGACCATTACCCTCACTGTGTGAAGACCATCACTGTGTGAAGACCACCACCCTCACTGTGTGAAGACCATCACTGTGTGAAGACCATCACCCTCACTGTGTGAAGACCATCACCCTCACTGTGTGAAGACCATTGCCCTCACTGTGTGAAGACCATCACTGTGTGAAGACCATCACCCTCACTGTGTGAAGACCATCACCCTCACTGTGTGAAGGTCATCACTGTGTGAAGACCATCACTGTGTGAAGACCATCACCCCTCACTGTGTGAAGACCATACACCCTCACAGTGTGAAGACCATCACTGTGTGAAGACCATCACTGTGTGAAGACCACCACCCTCACTGTGTGAAGACCATCACTGTGTGAAGACCATCACTGTGTGAAGACCATCACCCTCACTGTGTAAAGACCATCACTCTGTGAAGACCATCACCCTCACTGTGTGAAGACCATCACCCTCACTGTGTGAAACCATCACCTCACTGTGTGAAGATCATCACTGTGTGAAGACCATCCACTGTGTGAAGACCATCACCCCTCACTGTGTGAAGACCATCACCCTCACTGTGTGAAGACCATCACTGTGTGAAGACCACCACCCTCACTGTGTGAAGACCATCACTGTGTGAAGACCATCACTGTGTGAAGACCATCACTGTGTGAAGACCATCACCCTCACTGTGTGAAGACCATCACTGTGTGAAGATCATCACCCTCACTGTGTGAAGACCATCACTGTGTGAAGGCCATCACTGTGTGAAGACCATCACCCTCACTGTGTGAAGACCATCACTGTGTGAAGACCATCACCCTCACTGTGTGAAGACCATCACTGTGTGAAGACCATCACTGTGTGAAGACCATCACTGTGTGAAGACCATCACTGTGTGAAGACTATCACCCTCACTGTGTGAAGACCATCACCCTCACTGTGTGAAGACATCACCCTCACTGTGTGAAGACCATCACTGTGTGAAGACCATCACCCTCACTGTGTGAAGACCATCACTGTGTGAAGACCATCACTCCACTGTGTGAAGACCATCACTGTGTGAACACATCACCCTCACTGTGTGAAGACCATCACTGTGTGAAGATCATCACTGTGTGAAGACCATCACTGTGTGAAACCATCACCCTCACTGTGTGAAGACCATCACCCTCACTGTGTGAAGACCATCACTGTGTGAAGATCATCACTGGTGAAGACCATCACAGTGTGAAGACATCACCCTCACTGTGTGAAGACCATCACCCTCACTGTGTGAAGACCATCACCTCACTGTGTGAAGACCATCACCCTCACTGTGTGAAGACCATCACCCTCACTGTGTGAAGACCATCACTGTGTGAAGACTATCACCCTCACTGTGTGAAGACCATCACCCTCACTGTGTGAAGACCATCACCATCACTGTGTGAAGACCATCACCCTCACTGTGTGAAGACCATCACCCTCACTGTGTGAAGACCATCACTGTGTGAAGACCATCACCCTCACTGTGTGAAGACCATCACCCTCACTGTGTGAAGACCATCACTGTGTGAAGATCATCACTGTGTGAAGACCATCACCCTCACTGTGTGAAGACCATCACTGTGTGAAGATCATCACTGTGTGAAGACCATCACCCTCACTGTGTGAAGACCATCACCCTCACTGTGTGAAGACCATCACCCTCACTGTGTGAAGACCATTACCCTCACTGTGTGAAGACCATCACCCTCACTGTGTGAAGACCATCACTGTGTGAAGACCATTACCCTCACTGTGTGAAGACCATCACCCTCACTGTGTGAAGACCATCACCCTCACTGTGTGAAGACATCACCCTCACTGTGTGAAGACCATTACCCTCACGTGTGAAGACCATCACCCTCACTGTGTGAAGACCATCACTGTGTGAAGACCATCACCCTCACTGTGTGAAAGACCATTCACCCTCACTGTGTGAAGACCCACCCTCACTGTGTGAAGACCATCACTGTGGTTGAAGGACCATCACCCTCACTGTGTGAAGACCATCACCTCTCACTGTGTGAAGACCAATCACTGTGTGAAGGACCATCACTGTGTGAATACCATCACCCTCACTGTGTGGAAGACCATCACCCTCAAATGTGTGAAGACCATCAACTGTTGTGAAGACCCATCACCCTCACTGTGTGAAGACCATCACTGTGTGAAGACCATCAACCCTCACTGTGTGAAGACCATCACTGTGTGAAACCATCCACCCTCACTGTGTGAAGACCATCACATGTGTGAAAGACCATCACCCTCACTGTGTGAAGACCATCACCCTCACTGTGTGAAGACCATCACCCTCACTGTGTGAAGACCATCACTGTTGAAGACCATCACCCTCACTGTGTGAAGACCATCACCCTCACTTGTGTGAAGCATCACCACTGTGTGAAGAAACCAGCACTGTGTGAAGACCATCACCCTCACTGTGTGAAGACCATCACCCTCACAGTGTGAAGACCCATCACTGTGTGAAGACCATCACGGTGTGAAGACCACCCTCACTGTGTGAAGACATCACTGTGTGAAGACCATCACTGTGTGAAGACCATCACCCTCACTGTGTAAGACCATCACCTCTGTGAAGACCATCACCCTCACTGTGGTGAAGACCATCACCTCACTGTGTGAAGACCATCACCCTCACTGTGTGAAGATCATCACGTGTGAAGACATCACTGTGTGAAGACCATCACCCCTCACTGTGTGAAGACCATCACCCTCACTGTGTGAAGACCATCACTGTGTGAAGACCCCCCTCACTGTGTGAAGACCATCACTGTGTGAAGACCATCACTGTGTGAAGACCATCACTGTGTGAAGACCATCACCCTCACTGTGTGAAGACCATCACTGTGTGAAGATCATCACCCTCACTGTGTGAAGACCATCACTGTGTGAAGACATCACTGTGTGAAGACCATCACCCTCACTGTGTGAAGACCATCACTGTGTGAAGACCATCAACCCTCACTGTGTGAAGACCATCACTGTGTGAAGACCATCACTGTGTGAAGACCATCACTGTGTGAAGACCATCACTGTGTGAAGACTATCACCTCTGGTTGAAGACCATCACCCTCACTGTGTGAAGACCATCACCCTCACTGTGTGAAGACCATCACTGTGTGAAGACCATCACCCTCACTGTGTGAAGACCATCACTGTGTGAAGACCATCACCCTCACTGTGTGAAGACCATCACTGTGTGAAAACCATCACCCTCACTGTGTGAATGACCATCACTGTGTGAAGATCATCACTGTGTGAAGACCATCACTGTGTGAAGACCATCACCTCACTGTGTGAAGACCATCACCCTCACTGTGTGAAGACATCACTGTGTGAAGATCATCACTGTGTGAAGACCATCACAGTGTGAAGACCATCACCTCACTGTGTGAAGACCATCACCTCACTGTGTGAAGACCATCACCCTCACTTGTGAAGACCATCACCTCACTGTGTGAAGACCATCCCTCACTGTGTGAAGACCATCACCCTCACTGTGTGAAGACCATCACCCTCACTGTGTTGAAGACCATCACCTCACTGTGTGAAGACCATCACCCTCACTGTGTGAAGACCATTACCATCACTGTGTGAAGACCATCACCCTCACTGTGTGAAGACCATCACCTCACTGTGTGAAGACCATCCGCTCACTGTGTGAAGACCATCACTGTGAGAAGACCATCACTGCGTGAAGACCATCACTGTGTGAAGACCATCACCATCACTGTGTGAAGACCATCACCCTCACTGTGTGAAGACCATCATGTTATGAAGACCATCACCCTCACTGTGTGAAGACCATCACCATCACTGTGTGAAGACCATCACCCCACTGTGTGAAGACCATCACCCTCACTGTGTGAAGACCATCACCCTCACTGTGTGAAGACCACCCTCACTGTGTGAAGACCATCACCATCACTGTGTGAGACCATACCATCACTGTGTGAAGACCACACCCTCACTGTGTTAAGACCCATCACTGTGTGAAGACCATCACCCTCACTGTGGAAGACCATCACCCTCACTGTGTGAAGACCATCACCCTCACTGTGTGAAGACCATCACTGTGTGAAGACCATCACCCTCACTGTGTGAAGACCATCACCCTCACTGTGTGAAGACCATCCCTCACTATGTGAAGACCATCACCCTCACTGTGTGAAGACTATCACCCTCACTGTGTGAAGACCATCACCCTCACTGTGTGAAGGCCATCACCCTCACTGTGTGAAGACCATCACTGTGTGAAGACCATCACCCTCACTGTGTGAAGACCATCACTGGTGAAGACCATCACCCTCACTGTGTGAAGACCATCACCATCACTGTGTGAAGACATCACTGTGTGAAGACCATCACCCTCACTTGTGAGACCATCACTGTGTGAAGACCATCACCATCACTGTGTGAAGACCATACCCTCACTGTGTGAAGACCATCACTGGTGAAACCATCACTGTGTGAAGACCCACCCTCACTGTGTGAAGAACATCACTGTGTGAAGACCATCACTGTGTGAAGACCATCACTGTGTGAAGACCATCACCCTCACTGTGTGAAGACCATCACCCTCACAGTTGAAGACCATCACCATCACTGTGTGAAGACATCACCTCACTGTGTGAAGACCATCACCCTCACTGTGTGAAGACACTGTGTGAAGACCATCACCTCACTGTGTGAAGACCATCACCCTCACTGTGTGAAGACCATCACTGTGTGAAGACTCACCCTCACTGTGTGAAGACCATCACCCTCACTGTGTGAAGACCATCACCCTCACTGTGTGAAGACCATCACCTCACTGTGTGAAGACCCTCACTGTGTGAAGACCATCACCCTCACTGTGTGAGACCATCACCCTCACTGTGTGAAGACCATCACTGTGTGAAGACCATCACCTCACTGTGTGAAGACCATCACTGTGTGAAGACCATCACCCTCACTGTGTGAAGACCTCACTGTGTGAAGACCATCACCCTCACTGTGTGAAGACCATCACCTCACTGTGTGAAGACCATCACTGTGTGAAGACCATCACCCTCACTGTGTGAAGACCATCACCCTCACTGTGTGAAGACCATCACTGTGTGAAGACCATCACCCGCACTGTGTGAAGACCATCACCTTGTGTGAAGACCATCACTGTGTGAACATCACTGTGTGAAGACCATCACTGTGTGAAGACCATCACTGTGTGAAGACCATCACTGTGTGAAGACCATCACTGTGTGAAGACCATCACCCTCACTGTGTGGAAGACCATCACCCTCACTGTGTGAAGACCATCACTGTGTGAAGATCACCCTCACTGTGTGAAGACCATCACCCTCACTGTGTGAAGACCATCACTGTGTGAAGACCATCACCCTCACTGTGTGAAGACCATACCCTCACTGTGTGAAGACCATCACCCCTGTGTGAAGACCATACCCTCACTGTGTGAAGACCATCACCCTCACTGTGTGAAGACCATCACTGTGTGAAGACCATCACTGTGTGAAGACCATCACCCTCACTGTGTGAAGACCATCACTGTGTGAAGACATCACTGTGAAGACCATCACTGTGTGAAGACCATCACCCTCACTGTGTGAAGACCATCACCTCACGTGTGAAGACCATCACCATCACTGTGTGAAGACCATCACCCTCACTGTGTGAAGACCATCACCCTCACTGTGTGAAGACCATCACTGTGTGAAGACCATCACTCACGTGTGAAGACCATCACCCTCACTGTGTGAAGACCATCACCCTCACTGTGTGAAGACCATCACTGTGTGAAGACCATCACCCTCACTGTGTGAAGACCATCACCCTCACTGTGTGAAGACCATCACCCTCACTGTGTGAAGACCATCACCCTCACTGTGTGAAGACCATCACTGTGTGAAGACCATCACTCACTGTTGAAGACCATCACCCTCACTGTGTGAAGACCATCACTGTGTGAAGACCATCACCCTCACTGTGTGAAGACCATCACTGTGTGAAGACCATCACCCTCACTGTGTGAAGACCATCACACTGTGTGAAGACCATCACCCTCACTGTGTGAAGACCATCACCCTCACTGTGTGAAGACCATCACTGTGTGAAGACCATCACCTCACTGTGTGAAGACCATCACCCTCACTGTGTGAAGACCATCACTGTGTGAAGACCATCACTGTGTGAAGACCATCACTGTGTGAAGACCATCATCACTGTGTGAAGACCATCACCCTCACTGTGTGAAGACATCACTGTGTGAAAACACCCTCACTGTGTGAAGACCATCACCTCACTGTGTGAAGACCAACCCTCTACTGTGTGAAGACCATCACCCTCACTGTGTGAAGACCATCACCCTCACTGTGTGAAGACCATCACCTCACTGTGTGAAGACCATACCCTCACTGTGTGAAGACCATCACTGTGTGAAGACCTACCCTCACTGTGTGAAGACCATACCCACTGTGTGAAGACCATCACTGTGTGAAGACCATCACCCTCACTGTGTGAAGACCATTACCCTCACTGTGTGAAGACCATCACCCTCACTGTGTGAAGACCATCACCCTCACTGTCTGAAGATCATCACCCTCACTGTGTGAAGACCATTACCCTCACTGTGTGAAGACCATCACCCTCACTGTGTGAAGACCATCACTGTGTGAAGACCATCACCCTCACTGTGTGAAGACCATCACCCTCACTGTGTGAAGACCATCACTGTGTGAAGACCATCACCCTCACTGTGTGAAGACCATCACTGTGTGAAGACTATCACCCTCACTGTGTGAAGACCATCACCCTCACTGTGTGAAGACCATCACCCTCACTGTGTGAAGACCATCACCCTCACTGTGTGAAGACCTTCACCCTCACTGTGTGAAGACCATCACTGTGTGAAGACCATCACCCTCACTGTGTGAAGACCATCACCCTCACTGTGTGAAGACCATTACCCTCACTGTGTGAAGACCATCACTGTGTGAAGACCACCACCCTCACTGTGTGAAGACCATCACTGTGTGAAGACCATCACCCTCACTGTGTGCAGAACCATCACCCTCACTGTGTGAAGACCATGCCCTCACTGTGTGAAGACCATCACTGTGTGAAGACCATCACCCTCACTGTGTGAAGACCATCACCCTCACTGTGTGAAGGTCATCACTGTGTGAAGACACATCACTGTGTGAAGACCATCACCCCTCACTGTGTGAAGACCATCACCCTCACAGTGTGAAGACCATCACTGTGTGAAGACCATCACTGTGTGAAGACCACACCCTCACTGTGTGAAGACCATCACTGTGTGAAGACCATCACTGTGTGAAGACCATCACCTCACTGTGTAAAGACCATCACTGTGTGAAGACATCACCCTCACTGTGTGAAGACCATCACCCTCACTGTGTGAAGACCATCACCCTCACTGTGTGAAGATCATCACTGTGTGAAGACCATCACTGTGTGAAGACCATCACCCCTCACTGTGTGAAGATCACCCTCACTGTGTGAAGACCATCACTGTGTGAAGACCACCACCCTCACTGTGTGAAGACCATCACTGTGTGAAGACCACCACCCTCACTGTGTGAAGACCATCACTGTGTGAAGACCATCACTGTGTGAAGACCATCACTGTGTGAAGATCATCACCCTCACTGTGTGAAGACCATCACTGTGTGAAGACCATCACTGAGTGAAGACCATCACCCTCACTGTGTGAAGACCATCACCCTCACTGTGTGAAGACCATCACTGTGTGAAGACCATCACCCTCACTGTGTGAAGACCATCACTGTGTGAAGACCATCACTGTGTGAAGACCATCACTGTGTGAAGACCATCACTGTGTGAAGACTATCACCCTCACTGTGTGAAGACCATCACCCTCACTGTGTGAAGACCATCACCCTCACTGTGTGAAGACCATCACTGTGTGAAGACCATCACCCTCACTGTGTGAAGACCATCACTGTGTGAAGACCATCACCCTCACTGTGTGAAGACCATCACCCTCACTGTGTGAAGACCATCACTGTGTGAAGACCATCACTGTGTGAAGACCATCACCCTTACTGTGTGAAGACCATCACTGTGTGAAAACCATCACCCTCACTGTGTGAAGACCATCACTGTGTGAAGATCATCACTGTGTGAAGACCATCACTGTGTGAAGACCATCACCCTCACTGTGTGAAGACCATCACCCTCACTGTGTGAAGACCATCACCCTCACTGTGTGAAGACCATCACCCTCACTGTGTGAAGACCATCACTGTGTGAAGATCATCACTGTGTGAAGACCATCACCCTCACTGTGTGAAGACCATCACTGTGTGAAGATCATCACTGTGTGAAGACCATCACCCTCACTGTGTGAAGACCATCACCCTCACTGTGTGAAGACCATCACCCTCACTGTGTGAAGACCATCACCCTCACTGTGTGAAGACCATCACCCTCACTGTGTGAAGACCATCACTGTGTGAAGACCATCACCCTCACTGTGTGAAGACCATCACCCTCACTGTGTGAAGACCATCACCATCACTGTGTGAAGACCATCACCCTCACTGTGTGAAGACCATCACCCTCACTGTGTGAAGACCATCACTGTGTGAAGACCATCACCCTCACTGTGTGAAGACCATCACCTCACTGTGTGAAGACCATCACTGTGAGAAGACCATCACTGTGTGAAGACCATCACTGTGAAGACCATCACCATCACTGTGTGAAGACCTCACCCTCACTGTGTGAAGACCATCACTGTATGAAGACCATCACCCTCACTGGTGAAGACCATCACCATCACTGTGTGAAGACCATCACCCTCACTGTGTGAAGACCATCACGTGTGAAGACCATCATCACTGTGTGAAGACCATCACCATCACTGTGTGAAGACCATCACCATCACTGTGTGAAGACCATCACCCTCACTGTGTGAAGACCATCACTGTGTGAAGACCATCACCCTCACTGTGTGAAGACCATCACCCTCACTGTGTGAAGACCATCACCCTCACTGTGTGAAGACCATCACTGTGTGAAGACCATCACCCTCACTGTGTGAAGACCATCACCCTCACTGTGTGAAGACCATCACCCTCACTATGTGAAGACCATCACCCTCACTGTGTGAAGACCATCACCCTCACTGTGTGAAGACCATCACCCTCACTGTGTGAAGGCCATCACCCTCACAGTGTGAAGACCATCACTGTGTGAAGACCATCACCCTCACTGTGTGAAGACCATCACCATCACTGTGTGAAGACCATCCCTGTGTGAAGACCATCACCCTCACTTTGTGAAGACCATCACTGTGTGAAGACCATCACCATCACTGTGTGAAGACCATCACCCTCACTGTGTGAAGACCATCACTGTGTGAAGACCATCACTGTGTGAAGAACATCACTGTGTGAAGACCATCACTGTGTGAAGACCATCACTGTGTGAAGACCATCACCCTCACTGTGTGAAGACCATCACCCTCACAGTGTGAAGACCATCACCATCACTGTGTGAAGACCATCACCCTCACTGTGTGAAGACCCTCACTGTGTGAAGACCATCACTGTGTGAAGACCATCACTGTGTGAAGACCATCACCCTCACAGTGTGAAGACCATCACTGTGTGAAGAACATCTCTGTGTGAAGACCATCACCCTCACTGTGTGAAGACCATCACCCTCACAGTGTGAAGACCATCACTGTGTGAAGACCATCACTGTGTGAAGACCATCACTGTGTGAAGACCATCACCCTCACTGTGTGAAGAACATCACTGTGTGAAGACCATCACCCTCACAGTGTGAAGACCATCACCTCACTGTGTGAAGACCATCACCCTCACTGTGTGAAGACCATCACTTTTGAAGACCATCACCCTCACTGTGTGAAAACCATCACTGTGTGAAGACATCACTGTGTGAAGACCATCACCCCTCACTGTGAAGCCATCACTGTGTGAAGACCATCACCCTCACTGTGTGAAGACCATCACCCTCACTGTGTGAAGAACATCACTGTGTGAAGACCATTACCCTCACTGTGTGAAGACCATCACTGTGTGAAGACCATCACTGTGTGAAGACCATCACTGTGTGAAGACCATCACTGTGTGAAGACCATCACCCTCACTGTGTGAAGACCATCACCCTCACTGTGTGAAGACCATCACTGTGTGAAGACCATCACCCTCACTGTGTGAAGACCATCACCCTCACTGTGTGAAGACCATCACCATCACTGTGTGAAGACCACCACCCTCACTGTGTGAAGACCATCACCCTCACTGTGTGAAGACCATCACCCTCACTGTGTGAAGACCATCACCCTCACTGTGTGAAGACCGTCACTGTGTGAAGACCATCACCCTCACTGTGTGAAGACCATCACCCTCACTGTGTGAAGACCATCACTGTGTGAAGACCATCACTGTGTGAAAACCATCACCTTCACTGTGTGAAGACCATCACCCTCACTGTGTGAAGACCATCACTGTGTGAAGACCATCACTGTGTGAAGACCATCACCCTCACTGTGTGAAGACCATCACCCTCACTGTGTGAAGACCATCACTGTGTGAAGACCATCACTGTGTGAAAACCATCACCCTCACTGTGGGAAGACCATCACCCTCACTGTGTGAAGACCATCACTGTGTGAAGACCATCACCCTCACTGTGTGAAGACCATCACCCTCATTGTGTGAAGACCATCACTGTGTGAAGACCATCACCACCACTGTGTGAAGACCATCACCATCACTGTGTGAAGACCATTACCCTCACTGTGTGAAGACCATCACCCTCACTGTGTGAAGACCATCACCCTCACTGTTTGAAGACCATCACTGTGTGAAGACCATCACTGTGTGAAGACCATCACTGTGTGAAGACCATCACTGTGTGAAGACCATCACTGTGTGAAGACCATCACTGTGTGAAGACCATCACCCTCACTGTGTGAAGGCCATCACCCTCACTGTGTGAAGACCATCACCCTCACTGTGTGAAGACCATCACCCTCACTGCGTGAAGACCATCACTGTGTGAAGACCATCACCCTCACTGTGTGAAGACCATCACTGTGTGAAGACCATCACCCTCACTGTGTGAAGACCATCACTGTGTGAAAACCATCACCCTCACTGTGTGAAGAACATCACTGTGTGAAGACCATCACCATCACTGTGTGAAGACCATCACCCTCACTGTGTGAAGACCATCACCCTCACTGTGTGAAGACCATCACTGTGTGAAGACCATCACCCTCACTGTGTGAAGACCATCACCCTCACTGTGTGAAGACCATCACCATCACTGTGTGAAGACCATCACCCTCACTGTGTGAAGACCATCACCCTCACTGTGTGAAGACCATCACTGTGTGAAGAACATCACTGTGTGAAGACCATCACCCCTCACTGTGTGAAGACCATCACTGTGTGAAGAACATCACTGTGTGAAGACCATTACCCTCACTGTGTGAAGACCATCACCCTCACTGTGTGAAGACCATCACCCTCACTGTGTGAAGACCATCACCCTCACTGTGTGAAGACCATCACCATCACTGTGTGAAGACCATCACCATCACTGTGTGAAGACCATCACCCTCACTGTGTGAAGACCATCACTGTGTGAAGACCATCACCCTCACTGTGTGAAGACCATCACCCTCACTGTGTGAAGACCATCACTGTGTGAAGACCATCACCCTCACTGTGTGAAGACCGTCACCCTCACTGTGTGAAGACCATCACCCTCACTATGTGAAGACCATCACCCTCACTGTGTGAAGACCATCACTCTCACTGTGTGAAGACCATCACCCTCACTGTGTGAAGGCCATCACCCTCACTGTGTGAAGACCATCACTGTGTGAAGACCATCACCCTCACTGTGTGAAGACCATCACCATCACTGTGTGAAGACCATCACTGTGTGAAGACCATCACCCTCACTTTGTGAAGACCATCACTGTGTGAAGACCATCACCATCACTGTGTGAAGACCATCACCCTCACTGTGTGAAGACCATCACTGTGTGAGGACCATCACTGTGTGAAGACCACCACCCTCACTGTGTGAAGAACATCACTGTGTGAAGACCATCACTGTGTGAAGACCATCACTGTGTGAAGACCATCACCCTCACTGTGTGAAGACCATCACCCTCACAGTGTGAAGACCATCACCATCACTGTGTGAAGACCATCACCCTCACTGTGTGAAGACCCTCACTGTGTGAAGACCATCACTGTGTGAAGACCATCACTGTGTGAAGACCATCACCCTCAAAGTGTGAAGACCATCACTGTGTGAAGAACATCACTGTGTGAAGACCATCACCCTCACTGTGTGATGACCATCACCCTCACAGTGTGAAGACCATCACTGTGTGAAGACCATCACTGTGTGAAGACCATCACTGTGTGAAGACCATCACCCTCACTGTGTGAAGAACATCACTGTGTGAAGACCATCACCCTCACAGTGTGAAGACCATCACCATCACTGTGTGAAGACCATCACCCTCACTGTGTGAAGACCATCACTTTTTGAAGACCATCACCCTCACTGTGTGAAGACCATCACTGTGTGAAGAACATCACTGTGTGAAGACCATCACCATCACTGTGTGAAGACCATCACCCTCACTGTGTGAAGACCATCACTTTTTGAAGACCATCACCCTCACTGTGTGAAGACCATCACTGTGTGAAGAACATCACTGTGTGAAGACCATCACCCCTCACTGTGTGAAGACCATCACTGTGTGAAGACCATCACCCTCACTGTGTGAAGACCATCACCCTCACTGTGTGAAGAACATCACTGTGTGAAGACCATTACCCTCACTGTGTGAAGACCATCACTGTGTGAAGACCATCACTGTGTGAAGACCATCACTGTGTGAAGACCATCACTGTGTGAAGACCATCACCCTCACTGTGTGAAGACCATCACCCTCACTGTGTGAAGACCATCACTGTGTGAAGACCATCACTGTGTGAAGACCATCACCCTCACTGTGTGAAGACCATCACCCTCACTGTGTGAAGACCATCACCATCACTGTGTGAAGACCACCACCCTCACTGTGTGAAGACCATCACCCTCACTGTGTGAAGACCATCACCCTCACTGTGTGAAGACCATCACCCTCACTGTGTGAAGACCGTCACTGTGTGAAGACCATCACCCTCACTGTGTGAAGACCATCACCCTCACTGTGTGAAGACCATCACTGTGTGAAGACCATCACTGTGTGAAAACCATCACCCTCACTGTGTGAAGACCATCACCCTCACTGTGTGAAGACCATCACTGTGTGAAGACCATCACCCTCACTGTGTGAAGACTATCACCCTCATTGTGTGAAGACCATCACTGTGTGAAGACCATCACCATCATTGTGTGAAGACCATCACCATCACTGTGTGAAGACCATTACCCTCACTGTGTGAAGACCATCACCCTCACTGTGTGAAGACCATCACCCTCACTGTTTGAAGACCATCACTGTGTGAAGACCATCACTGTGTGAAGACCATCACTGTGTGAAGACCATCACCCTCACTGTGTGAAGGCCATCACCCTCACTGTGTGAAGACCATCACCCTCACTTGTGAAGACCATCACCCTCACTGCGTGAAGACCATCACTGTGTGAAGACCATCACCCTCACTGTGTGAAGACCATCACTGTGTGAAGACCATCACCCTCACTGTGTGAAGACCATCACTGTGTGAAAACCATCACCCTCACTGTGTGAAGAACATCACTGTGTGAAGACCATCACCATCACTGTGTGAAGACCATCACCCTCACTGTGTGAAGACCATCACCCTCACTGTGTGAACACCATCACCCTCACTGTGTGAAGACCATCACTGTGTGAAGACCATCACCCTCACTGTGTGAAGACCATCACCCTCACTGTGTGAAGACCATCACCATCACTGTGTGAAGACCATCACCCTCACTGTGTGAAGACCATCACCCCTCACTGTGTGAAGACCATCACTGTGTGAAGACCATCACTGTGTGAAGACCACCACCCTCACTGTGTGAAGAACATCACTGTGTGAAGACCATCACTGTGTGAAGACCATCACTGTGTGAAGACCATCACCCTCACTGTGTGAAGACCATCACCCTCACAGTGTGAAGACCATCACCATCACTGTGTGAAGACCATCACCCTCACTGTGTGAAGACCCTCACTGTGTGAAGACCATCACTGTGTGAAGACCATCACTGTGTGAAGACCATCACCCTCACAGTTGAAGACCATCACTGTGTGAAGAACACTGTGTGAAGACCATCACCCTCATGTGTGAAGACCATCACCCTCACAGTGTGAAGACCATCACTGTGTGAAGACCATCACTGTGTGAAGACATCACTGTGTGAAGACCATCACCCTCACTGTGTGAAGAACATCACTGTGTGAAGACCATCACCCTCACAGTGTGAAGACCATCACCATCACTGTGTGAAGACCATCACCCTCACTGTGTGAACATCACTTTTTGAAGACCATCACCCTCACTGTGTGAAGACCATCACTGTGTGAAGAACATCACTGTGTGAAGACCATCACCCCTCACTGTGTGAAGACCATCACTGTGTGAAGACCATCACCCTCACTGTGTGAAGAACATCACTGTGTGAAGACCATCACCCTCACTGTGTGAAGAACATCACTGTGTGAAGACCATTACCCTCACTGTGTGAAGACCATCACTGTGTGAAGACCATCACTGTGTGAAGACCATCACTGTGTGAAGACCATCACCCTCACTGTGTGAAGACCATCCCCTCACTGTGTGACTACCAATCACTGTGTGAAGACCATCACCCTCACTGTGTGAAGACCATCACCCTCACTGTGTGAAGACCATCACTTTGTGAAGATCACCCTCACTGTGTGAAGACCATCACCCTCACTGTGTGAAACCATCACCATCACTGTGTGAAGACCACCACCCTCACTGTGTGAGACCATCACCCTCACTGTGTGAAGACCATCACCCTCACTGTGTGAAGACCATCACCCTCACTGTGTGAAGACCATCACTGTGTGAAGACCATCACCCTCACTGTGTGAAGACCATCACCCTCACTGTGTGAAGACCATCACTGTGTGAAGACCATCACTGTGTGAAAACCATCACCTTCACTGTGTGAAGACCATCACCCTCACTGTGTGAAGACCATCACTGTGTGAAGACCATCACTGTGTGAAGACCATCACCCTCACTGTGTGAAGACCATCACCCTCACTGTGTGAAGACCATCACTGTGTGAAGACCATCACTGTGTGAAAACCATCACCCTCACTGTGTGAAGACCATCACCCTCACTGTGTGAAGACCATCACTGTGTGAAGACCATCACCCTCACTGTGCGAAGACCATCACCCTCATTGTGTGAAGACCATCACTGTGTGAAGACCATCACCATCACTGTGTGAAGACCATCACCATCACTGTGTGAAGACCATTACCCTCACTGTGTGAAGACCATCACCCTCACTGTGTGAAGACCATCACCCTCACTGTTTGAAGACCATCACTGTGTGAAGACCATCACTGTGTGAAGACCATCACTGTGTGAAGACCATCACTGTGTGAAGACCATCACCCTCACTGTGTGAAGGCCACCCTCACTGTGTGAAGACCATCACCCCACTGTGTGAAGACCATCACCCTCACTGTGAAGACCATCACTGTGTGAAGACCATCACCCTCACTGTGTGAAGACCATCACTGTGTGAAGACCATCACCCTCACTGTGTGAAGACCATCACTGTGTGAAAACCATCACCCTCACTGTGTGAAGAACATCACTGTGTGAAGACCATCACCATCACTGTGTGAAGACCATCACCCTCACTGTGTGAAGACCATCACCCTCACTGTGTGAAGACCATCACCCTCACTGTGGAAGACCATCACTGTGTGAAGACCATCACCCTCACTGTGTGAAGACCATCACTCACTGTGTGAAGACCATCACTGTGTGAAGACCATCACCCTCACTGTGTGAAGACCATCACCCTCACTGTGTGAAGACCATCACCATCACTGTGTGAAGACCATCACCCTCACTGTGTGAAGACCATCACCCTCACTGTGTGAAGACCATCACTGTGTGAAGAACATCACTGTGTGAAGACCATCACCCCTCACTGTGTGAAGACCATCACTGTGTGAAGAACATCACTGTGTGAAGACCATTACCCTCACTGTGTGAAGACCATCACCCTCACTGTGTGAAGACCATCACCCTCACTGTGTGAAGACCATCACCCTCACTGTGTGAAGACCATCACCATCACTGTGTGAAGACCATCACCATCACTGTGTGAAGACCATCACCCTCACTGTGTGAAGACCATCACTGTGTGAAGACCATCACCCTCACTGTGTGAAGACCATCACCCTCACTGTGTGAAGACCATCACTGTGTGAAGACCATCACCCTCACTGTGTGAAGACCATCACCCTCACTGTGTGAAGACCATCACCCACTATGTGAAGACCATCACCCACTGTGTGAAGACCATCACTCTCACTGTGTGAAGACCATCACCCTCACTGTGTGAAGGCCATCACCCTCACTGTGTGAAGACCATCACTGTGTGAAGACCATCACCCTCACTGTGTGAAGACCATCACCATCACTGTGTGAAGACCATCACTGTGTGAAGACCATCACCCTCACTTTGTGAAGACCATCACTGTGTGAAGACCATCACCATCACTGTGTGAAGACCATCACCCTCACTGTGTGAAGACCATCACTGTGAGGACCATCACTGTGTGAAGACCACACCCTCACTGTGTGAAGACCATCACTGTGTGAAGACCATCACTGTGTGAAGACCATCACTGTGTGAAGACCATCACCCTCACTGTGTGAAGACCATCACCCTCACAGTGTGAAGACCATCACCATCACTGTGTGAAGACCATCACCCTCACTGTGTGAAGACCCTCACTGTGTGAAGACCATCACTGTGTGAAGACCATCACTGTGTGAAGACCATCACCCTCACAGTGTGAAGACCATCACTGTGTGAAGAATATCACTGTGTGAAGACCATCACCCTCACTGTGTGAAGACCATCACCCTCACAGTGTGAAGACCATCACTGTGTGAAGACCATCACTGTGATGAAGACCATCACTGTGTGAAGACCATCACCCTCACTGTGAAGAACATCACTGTGTGAAGACCATCACCCTCACGTGTGAAGACCATCACCATCACTGTGAAGACCATCACCCTCACTGTGTGAAGACCATCACTTTTTGAAGACCATCACCCTCACTGTGTGAAGACCATCACTGTGTGAAGAACATCACTGTGTGAAGACCATCACCCCTCACTGTGTGAAGACCATCACTGTGTGAAGACCATCACCCTCACTGTGTGAAGACCATCACCCTCACTGTGTGAAGAACATCACTGTGTGAAGACCATTACCCTCACTGTGTGAAGACCATCACTGTGTGAAGACCATCACTGTGTGAAGACCATCACTGTGTGAAGACCATCACTGTGTGAAGACCATCACCCTCACTGTGTGAAGACCATCACCCTCACTGTGTGAAGACCATCACTGTGTGAAGACCATCACTGTGTGAAGACCATCACCCTCACTGTGTGAAGACCATCACCCTCACTGTGTGAAGACCATCACATCACTGTGTGAAGACCACACCCTCACTGTGTGAAGACCATCACCCTCACTGTGTGAAGACCATCACCCTCACTGTGTGAAGACCATCACCCTCACTGTGTGAAGACCGTCACTGTGTGAAGACCATCACCCTCACTGTGTGAAGACCATCACCCTCACTGTGTGAAGACCATCACTGTGTGAAGACCATCACTGTGTGAAAACCATCACCCTCACTGTGTGAAGACCATCACCCTCACTGTGTGAAGACCATCACTGTGTGAAGACCATCACTGTGTGAAGACCATCACTGTGTGAAGACCATCACCCTCACTGTGTGAAGACCATCACCCTCACTGTGTGAAGACCATCACTGTGTGAAGACCATCACTGTGTGAAAACCATCACCCTCACTGTGTGAAGACCATCACCCTCACTGTGTGAAGACCATCACTGTGTGAAGACCATCACCCTCACTGTGTGAATACTATCACCCTCATTGTGTGAAGACCATCACTGTGTGAAGACATCACCATCATTGTGTGAAGACCATCACCCTCACTGTGAAGACCATTACCCTCACTGTGTGAAGACCATCACCCTCACTGTGTGAAGACCATCACCTCACTGTTTGAAGACCATCTGTGTGAAGACCATCACTGTGTGAAGACCATCACTGTGTGAAGACCATCACTGTGTGAAGACCATCACTGTGTGGAGACCATCACCCTCACTTTGTGAAGGCCTTCACCCTCACTGTGTGAAGACCATCACCCTCACTGTGTGAAGACCATCACCCTCACTGCGTGAAGACCATCACTGTGTGAAGACCATCACTGTGTGAAGACCATCACCCTCACTGTGTGAAGACCATCACTGTGTGAAAACCATCACCCTCACTGTGTGAAGAACATCACTGTGTGAAGACCATCACCATCACTGTGTGAAGACCATCACCCTCACTGTGTGAAGACCATCACCCTCACTGTGTGAAGACCATCACCCTCACTGTGTGAAGACCATCACCCTCACTGTGTGAAGACCATCACTGTGTGAAGACCATCACCCTCACTGTGTGAAGACCATCACCCTCACTGTGTGAAGACCATCACTGTGTGAAGACCATCACCCTCACTGTGTGAAGACCATCACCCTCACTGTGTGGAAGACCATCACATCCTGTGTGAGACCATCACCCTCACTGTGTGAAGACCATCACCCTCACTGTGTGAAGACCATCACTGTGTGAAGAACATCACTGTGTGAAGACCATCACCCTCACTGTGTGAAGACCATCACTGTGTGAAGACATCACGTGTGAAGACCATCACCCTCACTGTGTGAAGACCATCACCCTCACTGTGTGAAGACCATCACCCTCACTGTGTGAAGACCATCACCCTCACTGTGTGAAGACCATCACTGTGTGAAGACCATCACTGTGTGAAGACCATCACTGTGTGAAGACCATCACTGTGTGAAGACCATCACTGTGTGAAGACCATCACCCTCACTGTGTGAAGACCATCACTGTGTGAAGACCATCACTGTGTGAAGACCATCACCCTCACTGTGTGAAGACCATCACTGTGTGAAGACCATCACCCTCACTGTGTGAAGACCATCACCCTCACTGTGTGAAGACCATCACCCTCACTGTGTGAAGACCATCACTGTGTGAAGACCATCACCCTCACTGTGTGAAGACCATCACCCTCACTGTGTGAAGACCATCACCCTCACTGTGTGAAGACCATCACTGTGTGAAGACCATCACCCTCACTGTGTGAAGACCATCACCCTCACTGTGTGAAAACCATCACCCTCACTGTGTGAAGACCATCACCCTCACTGTGTGAGGACCATCACCCTCACTGTGTGAAGACCATCACCATCACTGTGTGAAGACCATCACCCTCACTGTGTGAAGACCATCACCCTCACTGTGTGAAGACCATCACTGTGTGAAGACCATCACCCTCACAGTGTGAAGACCATCACTGTGTGAAGAACATCACTGTGTGAAGACCATCACCCTCACTGTGTGAAGACCATCACCCTCACAGTGTGAAGACCATCACTGTGTGAAGACCATCACCCTCACTGTGTGAAGAACATCACTGTGTGAAGACCATCACCCTCACAGTGTGAAGACCATCACCATCACTGTGTGAAGACCATCACCCTCACTGTGTGAAGACCATCACTTTTTGAAGACCATCACCCTCACTGTGTGAAGACCATCACTGTGTGAAGAACATCACTGTGTGAAGACCATCAACCCTCACTGTGTGAAGACCATCACTGTGTGAAGACCATCACTGTGTGAAGACCATCACCCTCACTGTGTGAAGACCATCACCCTCACTGTGTGAAGAACATCACTGTGTGAAGACCATTACCCTCACTGTGTGAAGACCATCACTGTGTGAAGACCATCACTGTGTGAAGACCATCACCCTCATTGTGTGAAGACCATCACTGTGTGAAGACCATCACCCTCACTGTGTGAAGACCATCACCCTCACTGTGTGAAGACCATCACCATCACTGTGTGAAGACCACCACCCTCACTGTGTGAAGACCATCACCCTCACTGTGTGAAGACCATCACCCTCACTGTGTGAAGACCATCACCCTCACTGTGTGAGACCTCACTGTGTGAAGACCATCACCCTCACTGTGTGAAGACCATCACCCTCACTGTGTGAAGACCATCACTGTGTGAAGACCATCACTGTGTGAAAACCATCACCCTCACTGTGTGAAGACCATCACCCTCACTGTGTGAAGACCATCACTGTGTGAAGACCATCACTGTGTGAAGACCATCACTGTGTGAAGACCATCACCCTCACTGTGTGAAGACCATCACCCTCACTGTGTGAAGACCATCACTGTGTGAAGACCATCACTGTGTGAAAACCATCACCCTCACTGTGTGAAGACCATCACCTTCACTGTGTGAAGACCATCACTGTGTGAAGACCATCACTGTGTGAAGACCATCACCCTCACTGTGTGAAGACCATCACCCTCATTGTGTGAAGACCATCACTGTGTGAAGACCATCACCCTCACTGTGAAGACCATCACCCACTGTGTGAAGACCATTACCCTCACTGTGTGAAGACCATCACCCTCACTGTGTGAAGACCATCACCCTCACTGTTTGAAGACCATCACTGTGTGAAGACCATCACGGTGTGAAGACCATCACTGTGTGAAGACCATCACTGTGTGAAGACCATCACTGTGTGAAGACCATCACCCTCACTGTGTGAAGGCCATCACCCTCACTGTGTGAAGACCATCACCCTCACTGTGTGAAGACCATCACCCTCACTGCGTGAAGACCATCACTGTGTGAAGACCATCACCCTCACTGTGTGAAGACCATCACCCTCACTGTGTGAAGACCATCACTGTGTGAAGACCATCACCCTCACTGTGTGAAGACCATCACTGTGTGAAAACCATCACCCTCACTGTGTGAAGAACATCACTGTGTGAAGACCATCACCTCACTGTGTGAAGACCATCACCCTCACTGTGTGAAGACCATCACCCTCACTGTGTGAAGACCATCACCCTCACTGTGTGAAGACCATCACTGTGTGAAGACCATACCCTCACTGTGTGAAGACCATCACCCTCACTGTGTGAAGACCATCACCTCACTGTGTGAAGACCATCACCCTCACTGTGTGAAGACCATCACCCTCACTGTGTGAAGACCATCACTGTGTGAAGACCACATCACTGTGTGAAGACCATCACCCTCACTGTGTGAAGACCATCACTGTGTGAAGACATCACTGTGTGAAGACCATTACCCTCACTGTGTGAGACCATCACCCTCACTGTGTGAAGACCATCACCCTCACTGTGTGAAGACCATCACCCTCACTGTGTGAAGACCATCACTGTGTGAAGACCATCACGTGTGAAGACCATCACTGTGTGAAGACCATCACCCCACTGTGTGAAGACCATCACTGTGTGAAGACCATCACTGTGTGAAGACCATCACCCTCACTGTGTGAAGACCATCACCCTCACTGTGTGAAGACCATCACCCTCACTGTGTGAAGACCATCACCCTCACTGTGTGAAGACCATCACTGTGTGAAGACCATCACCCTCACTGTGTGAAGACCATCACTGTGTGAAACCATCACCCTCACTGTGTGAAGACATCACTGTGTGAAGACCATCACCTCACTGTGTGAAGACCATCACCCTCACTGTGTGAAGACCATCACCCTCACTGTGTGAAGACCATCACCCTCACTGTGTGAAGACCATCACTGTGTGAAGACCATCACCCTCACTGTGTGAAGACCATCACCCTCTGTGTGAAGACCATCACCTCACTGTGTGAAGACCATCACCCTCACTGTGTGAAGACATCACCCTCACTGTGTGAAGACCATCACTGTGTGAAGACCATCACTGTGTGAAGACCACCACCCTCACTGTGTGAAGAACATCACTGTGTGAAGACCATCACTGTGTGAAGACCATCACTGTGTGAAGACCATCACCCTCACTGTGTGAAGACCATCACCCTCACAGTGTGAAGACCATCACCATCACTGTGTGAAGACCATCACTGTGTGAAGACCATCACCCTCACTGTGTGAAGACCATCACCCTCACAGTGTGAAGACCATCACCATCACTGTGTGAAGACCATCACCCTCACTGTGTGAAGACCCTCACTGTGTGAAGACCATCACTGTGTGAAGACCATCACTGTGTGAAGACCATCACCCTCACAGTGTGAAGACCATCACTGTGTGAAGAACATCACTGTGTGAAGACCATCACCCTCACTGTGTGAAGACCATCACCCTCACAGTGTGAAGACCATCACTGTGTGAAGACCATCACTGTGTGAAGACCATCACTGTGTGAAGACCATCACCCTCACTGTGTGAAGACATCACTGTGTGAAGACCATCACCCTCACGTGTGAAGACCATCACCATCACTGTGTGAAGACCATCACCCTCACTGTGTGAAGACCATCACTGTTGAAGACCATCACCCTCACTGTGTGAAGACCATCACTGTGTGAAGAACATCACTGTGTGAAGACCATCACCCCTCACTGTGTGAAGACCATCACTGTGTGAAGACCATCACCCTCACTGTGTGAAGAACATCACTGTGTGAAGACCATCACCCTCACTGTGTGAAGACCACATCACTGTGTGAAGACCATCACCCTCACTGTGTGAAGACCATCACGTGTGAAGACCATCACTGTGTGAAGACCATCACTGTGTGAAGACCATCACCCTCACTGTGTGAAGACCATCACCCTCACTGTGTGAAGACCATCACTGTGTGAAGACCATCACCCTCACTGTGTGAAGACCATCACCCTCACTGTGTGAAGACCATCACTGTGTGAAGACCATCACCTCACTGTGTGAAGACCATCACCCTCACTGTGTGAAGACCACATCACTGTGTGAAGACCATCCACCTCACTGTGTGAAGACCATCACCCTCACTGTGTGAAAGACCACACCCTCACTGTGTGAAGACCATCACCCTCACTGTGTGAAGACCATCACTGTGTGAAGACCATCACCCTGTGTGAAGACCATCACCTCACGTGTGAAGACCATCACTGTGTGAAGACCATCACTGTGTGAAGACCATCACCTCACTGTGTGAAGACCATCACCCTCACTGTGTGAAGACCATCACTGTGTGAAGACCAATCACTGTGTGAAGACCATCACCATCACTGTGTGAAGACCATCACCCTCACGTGTGAAGACCATCAACTGTGTGAAGACCATCACTGTGTGAAACCATCACTCACTGTGTGAAGACCATCACCCTCACTGTGTGAAGACCATCACTGTGTGAAGACCATCACCCTCACTGTGGAAGACCATCACCCTCATGTGTGAAGCCATCACTGTGTGAAGACCATCACTCACTGTGTGAAGACCATCACCCTCACTGTGTGAAGACCATCACCCTCACTGTGTGAAGACCATCACCCTCACTGTGTGAAGACCATCACCCTCACTGTGTGAAGACCATCACTGTGTGAAGACCATCACTGTGGTGAAGACATCACCTGTGTGAAGACCATCACTGTGTGAAGACCATCAACTCACTGTGTGAAGACCATCACCCTCACGTGTGTGAAGACCATCACCCTCACTGTGTGAAGACCATCACCCACTGTGTGAAGACCCCATGTGTGAAGACCATCACCCTCACTGTGTGAAGACCATCACTTGTGTGAAGACCCTCCCCTCACTGTGTGAAGACCATCACTGTGTGAAGACCATCACCCTCACTGTGTGAAACACACTGTGTGACATCACCCTCACTGTGTGAAGACCATCACCCTCACTGTGTGAAGACCATCACCCTCACTGTGTGAAGACCATCACCCTCACTGTGTGAAGACCATCACTGTGTGAAGACCATCACCTCACTGTGAAGACCATCACCCTCACTGTGTGAAGACCACACTGTGTGAAGACCATCACCCTCACTGTGTGAAGACCATACCCTCACTGTGTGAAGACCATCACCCACTGTGTGAAGACATCACCCTCACTGTGTGAGACCATCACCCTCACTGTGTGAAGACCATCACTGTGTGAAGACTCACTGTGTGAAGACCATCACCCTCACTGTGTGAAGACCATCACTGTGTGAAGACATCACTGTGTGAAGACCATCACTGTGTAAGACCATCACCCTCACTGTGTGAAGACATCACTCACTGTGTGAGACCATCACCCTCACTGTGGTGAAGACCATCACCCACTGTGTGAAGACCATCACCCTCACTGTGTGAAAGACCATCACCCTCACTGTGTGAAGACCATCACTGTGTGAAGACCATCACCCTCACTGTGTGAAGACCATCACCCTCACTGTGTGAAGACCATCACCATCACTGTGTGAAGACCATCACCCTCACTGTGTGAAGACCATCCCCCTCACTGTGTGAAACCATCACCCTCACTGTGTGAAGACCATCACTCACTGTGTGAAGACCATCACCTCACTGTGTGAAGACCATCACCTCACTGTGTGAAGACCATCACTCACGTGTGAAGACCATCACTCACTGTGTGAAGACCATCACCCTCACTGTGAAGACCATCACATCACTGTGTGAAGACCATCACTGTGTGAAGACCACACACCCTCACTGTGTGAGACCATCACTGTGTGAAGACCATCACCTGTGTTGAAGACCATCCCCTCACTGTGTGAAGACCATCAACGTGAAGGACCTCACTGTGTGAAGACCATCACCCTCACTGTGTGAAGACCATCACTGTGTGGAAGACCATCACTGTGTGAAGACCATCACTGTGTGAAGACCATCACCCTCACTGTGTGAAGACCATCACCCTCACAGTGTGAAGACCATCACCATCACTGTGTGAAGACCATCACCCTCACTGTGTGAAGACCCTCACTGTGTGAAGACCATCACTGTGTGAAGACCATCACTGTGTGAAGACCATCACCCTCACAGTGTGAAGACCATCACTGTGTGAAGAACATCACTGTGTGAAGACCATCACCCTCACTGTGTGAAGACCATCACCCTCACAGTGTGAAGACCATCACTGTGTGAAGACCATCACTGTGTGAAGACCATCACTGTGTGAAGACCATCACCCTCACTGTGTGAAGAACATCACTGTGTGAAGACCATCACCCTCACAGTGTGAAGACCATCACCATCACTGTGTGAAGACCATCACCCTCACTGTGTGAAGACCATCACTTTTTGAAGACCATCACCCTCACTGTGTGAAGACCATCACTGTGTGAAGAACATCACTGTGTGAAGACCATCACCCCTCACTGTGTGAAGACCATCACTGTGTGAAGACCATCACCCTCACTGTGTGAAGACCACACCACTGTGTGAAGACCATCACTTTGTGAAGACCATTACCCTCACTGTGTGAAGACCATCACTGTGTGAAGACCATCACTGTGTGAAGACCATCACTGTGTGAAGACCATCACTGTGTGAAGACCATCACCCTCACTGTGTGAAGACCATCACCCTCACTGTGTGAAGACCATCACTGTGTGAAGACCATCACTGTGTGAAGACCATCACCCTCACTGTGTGAAGAAGACCATCACCCTCACTGTGTGAAGACCATCACCATCACTGTGTGAAGACCACCCATCACTGTGTGAAGACCATCACCCTCACTGTGTGAAGACCATCACCCTCACTGTGTGAAGACCATCACCCTCACTGTGTGAAGACCGTCACTGTGTGAAGACCATCACCTCACTGTGTGAAGACCATCACCCTCACTGTGTGAAGACCATCACTGTGTGAAGACCATCACTGTGTGAAAACCATCACCTCACTGTGTGAAGACCATCACCCTCACTGTGTGAAGACCATCACTGTGTGAAGACATCACTGTGTGAAGACCATCACTGTGTGAAGACCATCCCTCACGTGTGAAGACCATCACCCTCACTGTGTGAAGACCATCACTGTGTGAAGACCACACTGTGTGAAAACCATCACCCTCACTGTGTGAAGACCATCACCCTCACTGTGTGAAGACCATCACTGTGTGAAGACCATCACCCTCACTGTGAAGACCATCACCCTCATTGTGTGAAGACCATCACTGTGTGAAGACCATCACCATCACTGTGTGAAGACCATCACCATCACTGTGTGAAGACCATTACCCTCACTGTGTGAAGACCATCACCCTCACTGTGTGAAGACCATCACCCTCACTGTTTGAAGACCATCACTGTGTGAAGACCATCACTGTGTGAAGACCATCACTGTGTGAAGACCATCACTGTGTGAAGACCATCACTGTGTGAAGACCATCACCCTCACTGTGTGAAGGCCTTCACCCTCACTGTGTGAAGACCATCACCCTCACTGTGTGAAGACCATCACCCTCACTGCGTGAAGACCATCACTGTGTGAAGACCATCACTGTGTGAAGACCATCACCCTCACTGTGTGAAGACCATCACTGTGTGAAAACCATCACCCTCACTGTGTGAAGAACATCACTGTGTGAAGACCATCACCATCACTGTGTGAAGACCATCACCCTCACTGTGTGAAGACCATCACCCTCACTGTGTGAAGACCATCACCCTCACTGTGTGAAGACCATCACCCTCACTGTGTGAAGACATCACTGTGTGACCATCACCCTCACTGTGTGAAGACCATCACCCTCACTGTGTGAAGACCATCACTGTGTGAAGACCATCACCCTCACTGTGTGAAGACCATCACCCTCACTGTGTGAAGACCATCACCATCACTGTGTGAAGACCATCACCCTCACTGTGTGAAGACCATCACCCTCACTGTGTGAAGACCATCACTGTGTGAAGAACATCACTGTGTGAAGACCATCACCCCTCACTGTGTGAAGACCATCACTGTGTGAAGAACATCACAGTGTGAAGACCATTACCCTCACTGTGTGAAGACCATCACCCTCACTGTGTGAAGACCATCACCCTCACTGTGTGAAGACCATCACCCTCACTGTGTGAAGACCATCACTGTGTGAAGACCATCACTGTGTGAAGACCATCACTGTGTGAAGACCATCACTGTGTGAAGACCATCACTGTGTGAAGACCATCACCCTCACTGTGTGAAGACCATCACTGTGTGAAGACCATCACTGTGTGAAGACCATCACCCTCACTGTTGAAGACCATCACTGTGTGAAGACCATCACCCTCACTGTGTGAAGACCACATCACCCTCACTGTGTGAAGACCATCACCTCACTGTGTGAAGACCATCACTGTGTGAAGACCATCACCCTCACTGTGTGAAGACCATCACACTGTGTGAAGACCATCACCCACTGTGTGAAGACCATCACTGTGTGAAGACCATCACCTCACTGTGTGAAGACCATCACCCTCACAGTGTGAAGACCATCACCATCACTGTGTGAAGACCATCACCCTCACTGTGTGAAGGACCCACCCTCACTGTGTGAGACCATCACTGTGTGAAGACCATCACCCTCACTGTGTGAAGACCATCACCCTCACTGTGTGAAGACCATCACGTGTGAAGACCATCACTGTGTGAAGACCATCACTGTGTGAAGACCACATCACACTGTGTGAAGACCATCACCCTCACTGTGTGAAGACCATCACCCTCACGTGTGAAGACCATCACTGTGTGAAGACCATCACCCTCACTGTGTGAAGAACATCACTGTGTGAAGACCATCACCCTCACAGTGTGAAGACCATCACCATCACTGTGTGAAGACCATCACCCTCACTGTGTGAAGACCATCACACAGTTTTTGAAGACCATCTCACTGTGTGAAGACCATCACTGTGTGAAGACATCACTGTGTGAAGACCATCACCCTCACTGTGTGAAGACCATCACTGTGTGAAGACCATCACTGTGTGAAGACCATCACCATCACTGTGTGAAGACCATCACCCTCACTGTGTGAAGACCATCACTGTGTGAAGACCATACCCTCACTGTGTGAAGACCATCACTGTGTGAAGACCATCACTGTGTGAAGACCATCACCCTCACTGTGTGAAGACCATCACTGTGTGAAGACCATCACCCTCACTGTGTGAAGACCATCACCCTCACTGTGTGAAGACCTCACATCACTGTGTGAAGACCACCCTCACTGTGTGAAGACCATCACCCTCACTGTGTGAAGACCATCACCCTCACTGTGTGAAGACATCATCACTGTGTGAAGACCATCACTGTGTGAAGACCATCACCCTCACTGTGTGAAGACCATCACCCTCACTGTGTGAAGACCATCACTGTGTGAAGACCATCACTGTGTGAAGACCATCACCCTCACTGTGTGAAGACCATCACCCTCACTGTGTGAAGACCATCACCATCACTGTGTGAAGACCATCACTGTGTGAAGACCATCACTGTGTGAAGACCATCACCCTCACTGTGTGAAGACCATCACCCTCACTGTGTGAAGACCATCACTGTGTGAATGAAGACCATCACTGTGTGAAACCATCACCCTCACTGTGTGAAGACCATCACCTCACTGTGTGAAGACCATCACTGTGTGAAGACCATCACTGTGTGAAGACCATCACTGTGTGAAGACCATCACCCTCATGTGAAGACCATCACTGGTGAAGACCATCACCATCACTGTGTGAAGACCATCACCATCACTGTGTGAAGACCATTACCCTCACTGTGTGAAGACCATCACCCTCACTGTGTGAAGACCATCACCCTCACTGTTGAAGACCATCACTGTGTGAAGACCATCACTGTGTGAAGACCACCTGTGTGAAGACCATCACTGTGTGAAGACCATCACCATGTGTGAGACCACCCTCACTGTGTGAAGGCCATCACCCTCACTGTGTGAAGACCATCACCCTCACTGTGTGAAGACCATCACCCTCACTGCGTGAAGACCATCACTGTGTGAAGACCATCACCCTCACTGTGTGAAGACCATCACTCACTGTGTGAAGACCATCACTGTGTGAAGACCATCACCCTCACTGTGAACCATCACTGTGTGAAAACCATCACCCTCACTGTGTGAAGAACATCACTGTGTGAAGACCATCACCATCACTGTGTGAAGACCATCACCTCACTGTGTGAAGACCATCACCCTCACTGTGTGAAGACCATCACCCTCACTGTGTGAAGACCATCACTGTGTGAAGACCATCACCCTCACTGTGTGAAGACCATCACCCTCACTGTGTGAAGACCATCACCACACTGTGTGAAGACCATCACCCTCACTGTGTGAAGACCATCACCCTCACTGTGTGAAGACCATCACTGTGTGAAGACATCACTGTGTGAAGACCTCACCCTCACTGTGTGAAGACATCACTGTGTGAAGAACCATCACTGTGAAGACCATTACCCTCACTGTGTGAAGACCATCACCCTCACTGTGTGAAGACCATCACCCTCACTGTGTGAAGACCATCACCCTCACTGTGTGAAGACCATCACTGTGTGAAGACCATCACTGTGTGAAGACCATCACTGTGTGAAGACCATCACCCACACTGTGTGAAGACCATCACTGTGTGAAGACCATCACTGTGTGAAGACCATCACCCTCACTGTGTGAAGACCATCACCCTCACTGTGTGAAGACCATCACCCTCACTGTGTGAAGACCATCACCCTCACTGTGTGAAGACCATCACTGTGTGAAGACCATCACCCTCACTGTGTGAAGACCATCACCCTCACTGTGTGAAGACCATCACCCTCACTGTGTGAAGACCATCACTGTGTGAAGACCATCACTGTGTGAAGACCATCACTGTGTGAAGACCATCACTGTGTGAAGACCATCACCCTCACTGTGTGAAGACCATCACTGTGTGAAGACCATCACTGTGTGAAGACCATCACCCTCACTGTGTGAAGACCATCACTGTGTGAAGACCATCACCCTCACTGTGTGAAGACCATCACCTCACTGGTGAAGACCATCACCCTCACTGTGTGAAGACCATCACCCTCACTGTGTGAAGACCATCACCCTCACTGTGTGAAGACCATCACTGTGTGAAGACCATCACCCTCACTGTGTGAAGACCATCACCCTCACTGTGTGAAGACCATCACCCTCACTGTGTGAAGACCATCACTGTGTGAAGACCATCACCCTCACTGTGTGAAGACCATCACCCTCACTGTGTGAAGACCATCACCCTCACTGTGTGAAGACCATCACCCTCACTGTGTGAAGACCATCACCCTGTGTGAAGACCATCACTGTGTGAAGACCATCACCCTCACTGTGTGAAGACCATCACCCTCACTGTGTGAAGACCATCACTGTGTGAAGACCATCACTGTGTGAAGACCATCACTGTGTGAAGACCATCACTGTGTGAAGACCATCACTGTGTGAAGACCATCACCTCACTGTGTGAAGACCATCACCCTCACTGTGTGAAGACCACACTACCACTGTGTGAAGACCATCACCCTCACTGTGTGAAGACCATCACTGTGTGAAGACCATCACTGTGTGAAGACTATCACTGTGTGAAGACCATCACTGTGTGAAGACCATCACTGTGTGAAGACCATCACCCTCACTGTGTGAAGACCATCACCCTCACTGTGTGAAGACCATCACTGTGTGAAGACCATCACCCTCACTGTGTGAAGACCATCACCCTCATGTGTGAAGACCATCACTGTGTGAAGACCTCACCATCCTGTGTGAAGACCATCACCACTGTGTGAAGACCATTACCCTCACTGTGTGAAGACCATCACCCTCACTGTGTGAAGACCATCACCCTCACTGTTTGAAGACCATCACTGTTTGAAGACCATCACTGTGTGAAGACCATCACTGTGTGAAGACCATCACTGTGTGAAGACCATCACTGTGTGAAGACCATCACTGTGTGAAGACCATCACTGTGTGAAGACCATCACCCTCACTGTGTGAAGGCCATCACCCTCACTGTGTGAAGACCATCACCCTCACTGTGTGAAGACCATCACCCTCACTGCGTGAAGACCATCACTGTGTGAAGACCATCACCCTCACTGTGTGAAGACCATCACTGTGTGAAGACCATCACCCTCACTGTGTGAAGACCATCACCCTCACTGTGTGAAGACCATCACTGTGTGAAACCATCACCCTCACTTTGTGAAGAACATCACTGTGTGAAGACCATCACCATCACTGTGTGAAGACCATCACCCTCACTGTGTGAAGACCATCACCCTCACTGTGTGAAGACCATCACCCTCACTGTGTGAAGACCATCACTGTGTGAAGACCATCACCCTCACTGTGTGAAGACCATCACCCTCACTGTGTGAAGACCATCACACTCACTGTGTGAAGACCATCACCCTCACTGTGTGAAGACCATCACCATCACTGTGTGAAGACCATCACCCTCACTGTGTGAAGACCATCACCCTCACTGTGTGAAGACCATCACTGTGTGAAGACCATCACCCTCACTGTGTGAAGACCATCACTGTGTGAAGACCATCACTGTGTGAAGACCATCACCCCTCACTGTGTGAAGACCATCACTGTGTGAAGACCATCACTGTGTGAAGACCATCACCCTCACTGTTGAAGACCATCACCCTCACTGTGTGAAGACCATCACTGTGTGAAGACCATCACTGTGTGAAGACCATCACTGTGTGAAGACCATCACCCTCACTGTGTGAAGACCATCACTGTGTGAAGACCATCACCCTCACTGTGTGAAGACCATCACCCTCACTGTGTGAAGACCATCACCCTCACTGTGTGAAGACCATCACTGTGTGAAGACCATCACCCTCACTGTGTGAAGACCATCACCCTCACTGTGTGAAGACCATCACCCTCACTGTGTGAAGACCATCACCCTCACTGTGTGAAGACCATCACCCTCACTGTGTGAAGACCATCACTGTGTGAAGACCATCACCCTCACTGTGTGAAGACCATCACCCTCACTGTGTGAAGACCATCACCCTCACTGTGTGAAGACCATCACCCTCACTGTGTGAAGACTATCACTGTGTGAAGACCATCACTGTGTGAAGACTATCACTGTGTGAAGACCATCACTGTGTGAAGACCATCACCCTCACTGTGTGAAGACCATCACTGTGTGAAGACCATTACCCTCACTGTGTGAAGACCATCACCCTCACTGTGTGAAGACCATCACCATCACTGTGTGAAGACCATCACCCTCACTGTGTGAACCATCACCCTCACTGTGTGAAGACCATCACTGTGTGAAGACATCACTGTGTGAAGACCATCACCCTCACTGTGTGAAGACCATCACTGTGTGAAGAACATCACTGTGTGAAGACCATTACCCTCACTGTGTGAAGACCATCACCCTCACTGTGTGAAGACCATCACCCTCACTGTGTGAAGACCATCACCCTCACTGTGTGAAGACCATCACTGTGTGAAGACCATCACTGTGTGAAGACCATCACTGTGTGAAGACCATCACTGTGTGAAGACCATCACCCACACTGTGTGAAGACCATCACTGTGTGAAGACCATCACTGTGTGAAGACCATCACCCTCACTGTGTGAAGACCATCACCCTCACTGTGTGAAGACCATCACCCTCACTGTGTGAAGACCATCACCCTCACTGTGTGAAGACCATCACTGTGTGAAGACCATCACCCTCACTGTGTGAAGACCATCACCCTCACTGTGTGAAGACCATCACCCTCACTGTGTGAAGACCATCACTGTGTGAAGACCATCACTGTGTGAAGACCATCACTGTGTGAAGACCATCACTGTGTGAAGACCATCACTCTCACTGTGTGAAGACCATCACTGTGTGAAGACCATCACTGTGTGAAGACCATCACCCTCACTGTGTGAAGACCATCACTGTGTGAAGACCATCACCCTCACTGTGTGAAGACCATCACCCTCACTGTGTGAAGACCATCACCCTCACTGTGTGAAGACCATCACCCTCACTGTGTGAAGACCATCACCCTCACTGTGTGAAGACCATCACTGTGTGAAGACCATCACCCTCACTGTGTGAAGACCATCACCCTCACTGTGTGAAGACCATCACCCTCACTGTGTGAAGACCATCACTGTGTGAAGACCATCACTGTGTGAAGACCATCACCCTCACTGTGTGAAGACCATCACCCTCACTGTGTGAAGACCATCACCCTCACTGTGTGAAGACCATCACTGTGTGAAGACCATCACCCTCACTGTGTGAAGACCATCACCCTCACTGTGTGAAGACCATCACTGTGTGAAGACCATCACTGTGTGAAGACCATCACTGTGTGAAGACCATCACTGTGTGAAGACCATCACTGTGTGAAGACCATCACCCTCACTGTGTGAAGACCATCACCCTCACTGTGTGAAGACCATCACCCTCACTGTGTGAAGACCATCACCCTCACTGTGTGAAGACCATCACCCTCACTGTGTGAAGACCATCACTGTGTGAAGACCATCACTGTGTGAAGACCATCACTGTGTGAAGACCATCACTGTGTGAAGACCATCACTGTGTGAAGACCATCACCCTCACTGTGTGAAGACCATCACCCTCACTGTGTGAAGACCATCACTGTGTGAAGACCATCACCCTCACTGTGTGAAGACCATCACCCTCATTGTGTGAAGACCATCACTGTGTGAAGACCATCACCATCACTGTGTGAAGACCATCACCATCACTGTGTGAAGACCATTACCCTCACTGTGTGAAGACCATCACCCTCACTGTGTGAAGACCATCACCCTCACTGTTTGAAGACCATCACTGTGTGAAGACCATCACTGTGTGAAGACCATCACTGTGTGAAGACCATCACTGTGTGAAGACCATCACCCTCACTGTGTGAAGGCCATCACCCTCACTGTGTGAAGACCATCACCCTCACTGTGTGAAGACCATCACCCTCACTGCGTGAAGACCATCACTGTGTGAAGACCATCACCCTCACTGTGTGAAGACCATCACTGTGTGAAGACCATCACCCTCACTGTGTGAAGACCATCACTGTGTGAAAACCATCACCCTCACTTTGTGAAGAACATCACTGTGTGAAGACCATCACCATCACTGTGTGAAGACCATCACCCTCACTGTGTGAAGACCATCACCCTCACTGTGTGAAGACCATCACCCTCACTGTGTGAAGACCATCACTGTGTGAAGACCATCACCCTCACTGTGTGAAGACCATCACCCTCACTGTGTGAAGACCATCACACTCACTGTGTGAAGACCATCACCCTCACTGTGTGAAGACCATCACCATCACTGTGTGAAGACCATCACCCTCACTGTGTGAAGACCATCACCCTCACTGTGTGAAGACCATCACTGTGTGAAGACCATCACTGTGTGAAGACCATCACCCTCACTGTGTGAAGACCATCACTGTGTGAAGACCATCACTGTGTGAAGACCATCACCCCTCACTGTGTGAAGACCATCACTGTGTGAAGACCATCACTGTGTGAAGACCATCACCCTCACTGTTGAAGACCATCACCCTCACTGTGTGAAGACCATCACTGTGTGAAGACCATCACTGTGTGAAGACCATCACTGTGTGAAGACCATCACTGTGTGAAGACCATCACCCTCACTGTGTGAAGACCATCACTGTGTGAAGACCATCACCCTCACTGTGTGAAGACCATCACTGTGTGAAGACCATCACCCTCACTGTGTGAAGACCATCACCCTCACTGTGTGAACCATCACTGTGTGAAGACCATCACCCTCACTGTGTGAAGACCATCACCCTCACTGTGTGAACCATCACCCTCACTGTGTGAAGACCATCACCCTCACTGTGTGAAGACCATCACCCTCACTGTGTGAAGACCATCACTGTGTGAAGACCATCACCCTCACTGTGTGAAGACCATCACCCTCACTGTGTGAAGACCATCACCCTCACTGTGTGAAGACCATCACCCTCACTGTGTGAAGACCATCACCCTCACTGTGTGAAGACTATCACTGTGTGAAGACCATCACTGTGTGAAGACTATCACTGTGTGAAGACCATCACTGTGTGAAGACCATCACCCTCACTGTGTGAAGACCATCACCCTCACTGTGTGAAGACCATCACCCTCACTGTGTGAAGACCATCACCCTCACTGTGTGAAGACCATCACTGTGTGAAGACCATCACCCTCACTGTGTGAAGACCATCACCCTCACTGTGTGAAGACCATCACCCTCACTGTGTGAAGACTATCACTGTGTGAAGACCATCACTGTGTGAAGACTATCACTGTGTGAAGACCATCACTGTGTGAAGACCATCACCCTCACTGTGTGAAGACCATCACCCTCACTGTGTGAAGACCATCACCCTCACTGTGTGAAGACCATCACCCTCACTGTGTGAAGACCATCACCCTCACTGTGTGAAGACCATCACTGTGTGAAGACCATCACCCTCACTGTGTGAAGACCATCACCCTCACTGTGTGAAGACCATCACCCTCACTGTGTGAAGACCATCACCCTCACTGTGTGAAGACTATCACTGTGTGAAGACCATCACTGTGTGAAGACTATCACTGTGTGAAGACCATCACTGTGTGAAGACCATCACCCTCCTGTGTGAAGACCATCACTGTGTGAAGACCATCACCCTCACTGTGTGAAGACCATCACCCTCACTGTGTGAAGACCATCACCCTCACTGTGTGAAGACCATCACCCTCACTGTGTGAAGACTATCACTGTGTGAAGACCATCACTGTGTGAAGACTATCACTGTGTGAAGACCATCACTGTGTGAAGACCATCACCCTCACTGTGTGAAGACCATCACCCTCACTGTGTGAAGACCATCACCCTCACTGTGTGAAGACCATCACCCTCACTGTGTGAAGACCATCACTGTGTGAAGACCATCACCCTCACTGTGTGAAGACCATCACCCTCACTGTGTGAAGACCATCACCCTCACTGTGTGAAGACCATCACCCTCACTGTGTGAAGACTATCACTGTGTGAAGACCATCACTGTGTGAAGACTATCACTGTGTGAAGACCATCACTGTGTGAAGACCATCACCCTCACTGTGTGAAGACCATCACTGTGTGAAGACCATCACCCTCACTGTGTGAAGACCATCACCCTCACTGTGTGAAGACCATCACCCTCACTGTGTGAAGACCATCACCCTCACTGTGTGAAACTACACTGTGTGAAGACCATCACTGTGTGAAGACTATCACTGTGTGAAGACCATCACTGTGTGAAGACCATCACCCTCACTGTGTGAAGACCATCACCCTCACTGTGTGAAGACCATCACCCTCACTGTGTGAAGACCATCACCCTCACTGTGTGAAGACCATCACTGTGTGAAGACCATCACCCTCACTGTGTGAAGACCATCACCCTCACTGTGTGAAGACCATCACCCTCACTGTGTGAAGACCATCACCCTCACTGTGTGAAGACTATCACTGTGTGAAGACCATCACTGTGTGAAGACTATCACTGTGTGAAGACCATCACTGTGTGAAGACCATCACCCTCACTGTGTGAAGACCATCACCCTCACTGTGTGAAGACCATCACCCTCACTGTGTGAAGACCATCACCCTCACTGTGTGAAGACCATCACTGTGTGAAGACCATCACCCTCACTGTGTGAAGACCATCACCCTCACTGTGTGAAGACCATCACCCTCACTGTGTGAAGACCATCACCCTCACTGTGTGAAGACTATCACTGTGTGAAGACCATCACTGTGTGAAGACTATCACTGTGTGAAGACCATCACTGTGTGAAGACCATCACCCTCACTGTGTGAAGACCATCACTGTGTGAAGACCATCACCCTCACTGTGTGAAGACCATCACCCTCACTGTGTGAAGACCATCACCCTCACTGTGTGAAGACCATCACCCTCACTGTGTGAAGACTATCACTGTGTGAAGACCATCACTGTGTGAAGACTATCACTGTGTGAAGACCATCACTGTGTGAAGACCATCACCCTCACTGTGTGAAGACCATCACCCTCACTGTGTGAAGACCATCACCCTCACTGTGTGAAGACCATCACCCTCACTGTGTGAAGACCATCACCCTCACTGTGTGAAGACCATCACTGTGTGAAGACCATCACCCTCACTGTGTGAAGACCATCACCCTCACTGTGTGAAGACCATCACCCCTCACTGTGTGAAGACCATCACCCTCACTGTGTGAAGACTATCACTGTGTGAAGACCATCACTGTGTGAAGACTATCACTGTGTGAAGACCATCACTGTGTGAAGACCATCACCCTCACTGTGTGAAGACCATCACTGTGTGAAGACCATCACCCTCACTGTGTGAAGACCATCACCCTCACTGTGTGAAGACCATCACCCTCACTGTGTGAAGACCATCACCCTCACTGTGTGAAGACTATCACTGTGTGAAGACCATCACTGTGTGAAGACCATCACCCTCACTGTGTGAAGACCATCACCCTCACTGTGTGAAGACCATCACCCTCACTGTGTGAAGACCATCACCCTCACTGTGTGAAGACCATCACTGTGTGAAGACCATCACCCTCACTGTGTGAAGACCATCACCCTCACTGTGTGAAGACCATCACCCTCACTGTGTGAAGACCATCACCCTCACTTTGTTGAAGACTATCACTGTGTGAAGACCATCACTGTGTGAAGACTATCACTGTGTGAAGACCATCACTGTGTGAAGACCATCACCCTCACTGTGTGAAGACCATCACCCTCACTGTGTGAAGACCATCACCCTCACTGTGTGAAGACCATCACCCTCACTGTGTGAAGACCATCACTGTGTGAAGACCATCACCCTCACTGTGTGAAGACCATCACCCTCACTGTGTGAAGACCATCACCCTCACTGTGTGAAGACCATCACCCTCACTGTGTGAAGACCATCACCCTCACTGTGTGAAGACTATCACTGTGTGAAGACCATCACTGTGTGAAGACTATCACTGTGTGAAGACCATCACTGTGTGAAGACCATCACCCTCACTGTGTGAAGACCATCACCCTCACTGTGTGAAGACCATCACCCTCACTGTGTGAAGACCATCACCCTCACTGTGTGAAGACCATCACCCTCACTGTGTGAAGACTATCACTGTGTGAAGACCATCACTGTGTGAAGACTATCACTGTGTGAAGACCATCACTGTGTGAAGACCATCACCCTCACTGTGTGAAGACCATCACCCTCACTGTGTGAAGACCATCACCCTCACTGTGTGAAGACCATCACCCTCACTGTGTGAAGACCATCACTGTGTGAAGACCATCACCCTCACTGTGTGAAGACCATCACCCTCACTGTGTGAAGACCATCACCCTCACTGTGTGAAGACCATCACCCTCACTGTGTGAAGACTATCACTGTGTGAAGACCATCACTGTGTGAAGACCATCACCCTCACTGTGTGAAGACCATCACTGTGTGAAGACCATCACCCTCACTGTGTGAAGACCATCACCCTCACTGTGTGAAGACCATCACCCTCACTGTGTGAAGACCATCACCCTCACTGTGTGAAGACTATCACTGTGTGAAGACCATCACTGTGTGAAGACTATCACTGTGTGAAGACCATCACTGTGTGAAGACCATCACCCTCACTGTGTGAAGACCATCACCCTCACTGTGTGAAGACCATCACCCTCACTGTGTGAAGACCATCACCCTCACTGTGTGAAGACCATCACTGTGTGAAGACCATCACCCTCACTGTGTGAAGACCATCACCCTCACTGTGTGAAGACCATCACCCTCACTGTGTGAAGACCATCACCCTCACTGTGTGAAGACTATCACTGTGTGAAGACCATCACTGTGTGAAGACTATCACTGTGTGAAGACCATCACTGTGTGAAGACCATCACCCTCACTGTGTGAAGACCATCACTGTGTGAAGACCATCACCCTCACTGTGTGAAGACCATCACCCTCACTGTGTGAAGACCATCACCCTCACTGTGTGAAGACCATCAACCCTCACTGTGTGAAGACTATCACTGTGTGAAGACCATCACTGTGTGAAAGACTATCACTGTGTGAAGACCATCACTGTGTGAAGACCATCACCCTCACTGTGTGAAGACCATCACCCTCACTGTGTGAAGACCATCACCCTCACTGTGTGAAGACCATCACCCTCACTGTGTGAAAGACCATCACTGTGTGAAGACCATCACCCTCACTGTGTGAAGACCATCACCCTCACTGTGTGAAGACCATCACCCTCACTGTGTGAAGACCATCACCCTCACTGTGGTGAAGACTATCACTGTGTGAAGACCATCACTGTGTTAAGACTATCACTGTGTGAAGACCATCACTGTGTGAAGACCATCACCCTCACTGTGTGAAGACCATCACTGTGTGAAGACCATCACCCTCACTGTGTGAAGACCATCACCCTCACTGTGTGAAGACCATCACCCTCACTGTGTGAAGACCATCACCCTCACTGTGTGAAGACTATCACTGTGTGAAGACCATCACTGTGTGAAGACTATCACTGTGTGAAGACCATCACTGTGTGAAGACCATCACCCTCACTGTGTGAAGACCATCACTGCTGTCACATGCGTAAGTTCCTGCGTTTTTTGTTTCCGTTCGAGCTGCGCATTTGAGGTTTTCTTAGTGTTGGACACGAGGCTCTGTAGAGACACCAGTCTCTGTAGTGACACCAGGCTCTGTAGAGACACCAGGCTCTGTAGTGACACCAGGCTCTGTAGAGACACCATGCTCTGTAGAGACACCAGCCTCTGTAGAGACACCAGGCTCTGTAGTGACACCAGGCTCTGTAGAGACACCAGGCTCTGTAGAGACACCAGTCTCTGTAGTGACACCAGGCTCTGTAGTGACACCAGGCTCTGTAGAGACACCAGGCTCTGTAGAGACACCAGGCTCTGTAGAGACACCAGCCTCTGTAGAGACACAGGCTCTGTAGTGACACCAGGCTCTGTAGAGACACCAGCCTCTGTAGAGGACACCAGCCTCTGTAGTAACACCAGGCTCTGTAGAGACACCAGCCTCTGTTAAGACACCAGGCTCTGTAGAGACACCAGCCTCTGTAGTGACACCAGCCTCTGTAGAGATACGAGGCTCTGTAGTGACACCAGGCTCTGTAGAGACACCAGCCTCTGTAGTGACACCAGCCTCTGTAGAGACACCAGGCTCTGTAGAGACACCAGGCTCTGTAGAGACACCAGCCTCTGTAGAGACACCAGGCTCTGTTGTGACACCAGGCTCTGTAGAGACACCAGCCTCTGTAGAGACACCAGCCTCTGTAGTAACACCAGGCTCTGTAGAGACACCAGCCTCTGTAGAGACACCAGGCTCTGTAGAGACACCAGCCTCTGTAGTGACACCAGCCTCTGTAGAGATACGAGGCTCTGTAGTGACACCAGGCTCTGTAGAGACACCAGCCTCTGTAGTGACACCAGCCTCTGTAGAGACACCAGGCTCTGTAGAGACACCAGCCTCTGTAGAGAAACCAGGCTCTGTAGAGACACCAGGCTCTGTAGAGACACCAGCCTCTGTAGAGACACCAGGCTCTGTAGAGACACCAGGCTCTGTAGAGACACCAGGCTCTGTAGAGACACCAGGCTCTGTAGAGACACCAGGCTCTGTAGTGACACCAGGCTCTGTAGTGACACCAGGCTCAGTAGTGACACCAGGCTCTGTAGAGACACCAGCCTGTGTAGAGACACCATCCTCTGTAGAGACACCAGGCTCTGTAGAGACACCAGGCTCTGTAGAGACACCAGGCTCTGTAGTGACACCAGCCTCCGTAGAGACACCAGGCTCTGTAGTGACACCAGGCTCTGTAGTGACACCAGGCTCTGTAGTGACACCAGGCTCTGTAGAGACACCAGTCTCTGTAGAGACACCAGCCTCTGTAGTGACACCAGGCTCTGTAGAGACACCAGGCTCTGTAGAGACACCAGGCTCTGTAGTGACACCAGGCTCAGTAGAGACACCAGGCTCTGTAGAGACACCAGCCTCTGTAGAGACACCAGGCTCTGTAGAGACACCAGGCTCTGTAGAGACACCAGCCTCTGTAGAGACACCAGGCTCTGTAGTGACACCAGGCTCTGTAGTGACACCAGGCTCTGTAGTGACACCAGGCTCTGTAGTGACACCAGGCTCAGTAGAGACACCAGGCTCTGTAGAGACACCAGCCTCTGTAGTGACACCAGCCTCTGTAGAGACACCAGGCTCTGTAGAGACACCAGCCTCTGTAGTGACACCAGCCTCTGTAGAGACACCAGGATCTGTAGTGACACCAGGCTCTGTAGAGACACCAGGCTCTGTACTGACACCAGCTTCTGTAGTGACACCAGCCTCTGTAGAGACACCAGGCTCTGTAGAGACACCAGGCTCTGTAGAGACACCAGGCTCTGTAGTGACACCAGGCTCTGTAGAGACACCAGCCTCTGTAGTGGCACCAGGCTCTGTAGAGACACCAGCCTCTGTAGAGACACCAGGCTCTGTAGAGACACCAGGCTCTGTAGAGACTCCAGGCTCTGTAGTGACACCAGGCTCTGTAGTGACACCAGCCTCTGTAGAGACACCAGCCTCTGTAGAGACACCAGGCTCTGTAGTGACACCAGGCTCTGTAGAGACACCAGCCTCTGTAGTGGCACCAGGCTCTGTAGAGACACCAGCCTCTGTAGAGACACCAGGCTCTGTAGAGACACCAGGCTCTGTAGAGACACCAGCCTCTGTAGTGGCACCAGGCTCTGTAGAGACACCAGCCTCTGTAGAGACACCAGGCTCTGTAGAAACACCAGGCTCTGTAGTGACACCAGGCTCTGTAGAGACACCAGGCTCTGTAGAGACACCTGGCTCTGTAGAGACACCAGGCTCTGTAGACACACCAGGCTCTGTAGAGACACCAGGCTCTGTAGTGACACCAGGCTCTGTAGAGACACCAGCCTCTGTAGTGACACCAGGCTCTGTAGAGGCACCAGGCTCTGTAGAGACACCAGGCTCTGTAGAGACTCCAGGCTTTGTAGTGACACCAGGCTCTGTAGTGACACCAGGCTCTGTAGAGTCACCAGGCTCTGTAGTGACACCAGCCTCTGTAGTGACACCAGGCTCTGTAGAGACACCAGGCTCTGTAGTGACACCAGGCTCTGTAGAGTCACCAGGCTCTGTAGTGACACCAGCCTCTGTAGTGACACCAGGCTCTGTAGTGACACCAGGCTCAGTAGAGACACCAGGCTCTGTAGTGACACCAGGCTCAGTAGAGACACCAGGCTCTGTAGAGACACCAGGCTCCGTAGACACACCAGGCTCTGTAGAGGACACCAGGCTCTGTAGACACACCAGGCTCTGTAGAGACACCAGGCTCTGTAGAGACACCAGGCTCTGTAGTGACACCAGCCTCTGTAGTGACACCAGGCTCTGTAGTGACACCAGGCTCTGTTGAGACACGAGGCTCTGTAGTGACACCAAGCTCTGTAGAGACACCAAGCTCTGTAGTGACACCAGGCTCTGTAGAGACACCAGGCTCTGTAGTGACACCAACCTCTGTAGTGACACCAGCCTCTGTAGAGACACCAGGCTCTGTAGTGACACCAGGCTCTGTAGTGACACCAGGCTCTGTAGTGACACCAGGCTCTGTAGTGACACCAGGCTCTGTAGTGACACCAGGCTCTGTAGTGACACCAGGCTCTGTAGAGACACCAGGCTCTGTAGTGACACCAGGCTCTGTAGAGACACCAGGCTCTGTAGTGACACCAGCCTCTGTAGAGACACTAGCCTCTGTAGTGACACCAGGCTCTGTAGAGACACCAGCCTCTGTAGTGACACCAGGCTCTGTAGTGACACCAGCCTCTCTAGTGACACCAGGCTCTGTAGTGACACCAGGCTCTGTAGTGACACCAGGCTCTGTAGAGACACCAGGCTCTGTAGTGACACCAGGCTCTGTAGTGACACCTGGCTCTGTAGAGACACCAGGCTCTGTAGAGACACCAGGCTCTGTAGTGACACCAGGCTCTGTAGTGACACCAGGCTCAGTAGAGACACCAGGCTCTGTAGTGACACCAGGCTCAGTAGAGACACCAGGCTCTGTAGAGACACCAGGCTCCGTAGACACACCAGGCTCTGTAGAGACACCAGGCTCTGTAGACACACCAGGCTCTGTAGAGACACCAGGCTCTGTAGAGACACCAGGCTCTGTAGTGACACCAGCCTCTGTAGTGACAGCAGGCTCTGTAGTGACACCAGGCTCTGTTGAGACACGAGGCTCTGTTGTGACACCAAGCTCTGTAGAGACACCAGGCTCTGTAGTGACACCAGGCTCTGTAGAGACACCAGGCTCTGTAGTGACACCAACCTCTGTAGTGACACCAGCCTCTGTAGAGACACCAGGCTCTGTAGTGACACCAGGCTCTGTAGTGACACCAGGCTCTGTAGAGACACCAGGCTCTGTAGAGACACCAGGCTCTGTAGTGACACCAGGCTCTGTAGAGACACCAAGCTCTGTAGTGACACCAGCCTCTGTAGAGACACTAGCCTCTGTAGTGACACCAGGCTCTGTAGAGACACCAGCCTCTGTAGTGACACCAGGCTCTGTAGTGACACCAGCCTCTGTAGTGACACCAGGCTCTGTAGTGACACCAGGCTCTGTAGTGACACCAGGCTCTGTAGAGACACCAGGCTCTGTAGTGACACCAGGCTCTGTAGTGACACCAGGCTCTGTAGAGACACCAGGCTCTGTAGAGACACCAGGCTCTGTAGAGACACCAGCCTCTGTAGTGACACCAGGCTCTGTAGAGACACCAGGCTCTGTAGAGACACCAGGCTCTGTAATGACACCAGGCTCTGTAGAGACACCAGCCTCTGTAGAGACACCAGCCTCTGTAGAGACACCAGGCTCTGTAGAGACACCAGGCTCTGTAGAGACACCAGGCTCTGTAATGACACCAGGCTCTGTAGAGACACCAGCCTCTGTAGAGACACCAGGCTCTGTTGAGACACGAGGCTCTGTGACACCAGGCTCTGTAGAGACACCAGGCTCTGTAATGACACCAGGCTCTGTTGAGACACGAGGCTCTGTGACACCAATCTCTGTATATACACCAGGCTCTGAAATGACACCAGGCTCTGTAGAGACACCAGCCTCTGTAGTGACACCAGGCTCTGTAGAGACACCAGCCTCTGTAGAGACACCAGCCTCTGTAGAGACACCAGGCTCTGTAGTGACACCAGGCTCTGTAGAGACACCAGCCTCTGTAGAGACTTCAGGCTCTGTTGAGACACCAGCCTCTGTTGTGACACCAGGCTCTGTAGAGACACCAGGCTCTGTAGTGACACCAGGCTCTGTAGAGACACCAGCCTCTGTAGAGATACCTGGCTCTGTAGAGACACCAGCCTCTGTAGAGACACCAGCCTCTGTAGTGACACCAGCCTCTGTAGTGACACCAGGCTCTGTAGGAACACCAGGCTCTGTAGAGACACCAGCCTCTGTAGAGACACCAGCCTCTGTAGAGACACCAGCCTCTGTAGAGACACCAGGCTCTGTAGAGACACCAGGCTCTGTAGAGACACCAGCCTCTGTAGAGACACCAGGCTCTGTAGAGACACCAGGCTCTGTAGAGACACCAGGCTCTGTAGAGACACCAGCCTCTGTAGAGACACCAGGCTCTGTAGAGACACCAGGCTCTGTAGAGACACCAGGCTCTGTAGAGACACCAGCCTCTGTAGAGACACCAGGCTCTGTAGAGACACCAGGCTCTGTAGTGACACCAGGCTCTGTAGTGACACCCGGCTCTGTAGTGACACCAGGCTCTGTAGAGACACCAGCCTCTGTAGAGACACCAGCCTCTGTAGAGACACCAGGCTCTGTAGAGACACCAGCCTCTGTAGAGACACCAGGCTCTGTAGAGACACCAGGCTCTGTAGTGACACCATTCTCTGTAGTGACACCAGGCTCTGTAGAGACACCAGCCTCCGTAGAGACACCAGGCTCTGTAGAGACACCAGGCTCTGTAGAGACACCAGGCTCTGTAGAGACACCAGGCTCTGTAGAGACACCAGCCTCTGTAGAGACACCAGGCTCTGTAGAGACACCAGGCTCTGTAGAGACACCAGCCTCTGTAGAGACACCAGGCTCTGTAGAGACACCAGGCTCAGTAGTGACACCAGGCTCTGTAGAGACACCAGGCTCTGTAGAGACACCAGGCTCAGTAGAATCACGAAGCTTCGTGATGTCGCCGACTGCTCGTTCTTAGCAATGTTTCCCTCTGATCTACCTCTGATGGGACACACTATATATATACATATATATATATATATATATATATATATATATATATATATATATATATATATATATATATATATATATATATATATATATATATATATATATATATGTCGTACCTAATAGCCAGAACGCACTTCTCAGCCTACTATGCAAGGCCCGATTTGCCTAATAAGCCAAGTTTTCATGAATTAATTGTTTTTCGTCTACCTAACCTACCTAACCTAACCTAACCTAACTTTTTCGGCTACCTAACCTAACCTAACCTATAAAGATAGGTTAGGTTAGGTTAGGTAGGGTTGGTTAGGTTCGGTCATATATCTACGTTAATTTTAACTCCAATAAAAAAAAATTGACCTCATACATAATGAAATGGGTAGCTTTATCATTTCATAAGAAAAAAATTAGAGAAAATATATTAATTCAAGAAAACTTGGCTTATTAGGCAAATCGGGCCTTGCATAGTAGGCTGACAAGTGCGTTCTGGCTACTTGGTACGACATATATATATATATATATATATATATATATATATATATATATATATATATATATATATATATATGTATATATATAATGAGAGAGAGAGAGAGATCATCACACGCATCACTAAACAGTAACCATAGATGGAAACTAACACCTGAAGCCATCTATACAAGCGAACTTGCCTCCTCGATACACAAACAAATGTTTTTGTCATCACACCCGGCGCTCCCGGGGCTGACAGAGAACCTTCCCCTCGGACTGGACAAGTCCTTCCCGCCTCCCCTCACTCGGGGAGGGGTCAATACGCACGTTTGTCTTGATCTTCATGGCTATAGACCCGCCATTATAAATGTAGATTCCTAACATGATCTTCTGGTAGTCTCAGAGAGTGTTTATAGATCAAGTTGTTGACGAAAAGTTTAATAGAAAATATAGACTCGGTAAACAAGTGTTTCTTCAGCTTTAAGTTGGTATAAGGCGTTTGTATTGAATGGGAAACATTAATAAGGAAATTAGAAAATACAATAATGATGAGTTCAATTTTATATATATTTATTTATCATTTGTGGAAAGCATGAAGAGATTTTGAGTAATGTGATGTTTTATTTGGAGACGTTTCGATGTTTATATACAAATTTACAATTGAACATTTAACACTGAAGAAAATATTTCTTCTAAATTATGATAAAAATAACAATTACACTTTAAGTTGACCTTAAAATAATGTTTAAAAGATAGGAAAGTTCTTTGTAATGATTGGTTGATCCCGAGGAAGGAGCTAGAAAATTACCAGAATTCAAGTAAATTCAACAATGTTGAATTTAAGATTAGAAAGTATGTGACTCAAATTCAAATGACCTCTCCAACTTCAGTTGCTTTATTTACGTTGAAGTTACTTATCGCTTTTGTTTTGCTTCCCCGTCTTTGTCTTTCACAGTAAGTAATAGTTTCCTGTTGACAAGCCTCACACCAGTCTTGGCTTCCCCCACATTCCCAAATCATCCTAAATCCGCAAAATTAGCGTAATTATTATGTATTTAGGGTGAAAGGGAAGTCTTCAAATATCCCGCATTACTCACACTGATTTTCTCACTGAAAATTCACACCTTTGTAATTTCCCTGTATAACAAATATATTTATATTGTAGATTATAATTTGTTTCCACCTTATTATCTAAAGTTGTTGGACGCAATGTCTGGATAGGTCTACCTCACTGGTAGGAAGCCTAGGTTAATGTTCCTCACTGGTAGGAAGCCTAGGTTAATGTTCGTCACTGGTAGGAAGCCTAGGTTAATGTTCCTCACTGGTAGGAAGCCTAGGTTAATGTTCCTCACTGGTAGGAAGCCTTGGTTAATGTTCCTCACTGGTAGGAAGCCTAGGTTAATGTTCCTCACTGGTAGGAAGCCTAGGTTAATGTTCCTCACTGGTAGGAAGCCTAGGTTAATGTTCCTCACTGGTAGGAAGCCTAGGTTAATGTTCATCATTGGTAGGAAGCCTAGGTTAATGTTCATCACTGGTAGGAAACCTAGGTTAATGTTCATCATTGGTAGGAAGCCTAGGTTAATGTTCATCACTGGTAGGAAGCCTAATTAATGTTCCTCACTGTAGGAAGCCTAGGTTAATGTTCCATCACTGGTAGGAAGCCTAGGTTAATGTTCGTCCACTGGTAGGAAAGCGTAGGTTAATGTTCCTCACTGGTAGGAAGCCTAGGTTAATGTACCTCACTGGTAGGAAGCCTAAGTTAATGTTCCTCACTGGTAGGAAGCCTAGGTTAATGTTCATCACTGGTAGGAAGCCTAGGTTAATGTTCGTCACTGGTAGGAAGACTAGGTTAATGTTCGTTACTGGTAGGAAGCCTAGGTTAATGTTCATCACTGGTAGGAAGCCTAATAAATATTCCTCACTGGTAGGAAGCCTAGGTTAATGTTCGTCACTGGTAGGAAGCCTAGGTTAATGTTCCTCACTGGTAGGAAACCTAGGTTAATGTTCCTCACTGGTAGGAAGCCTAGGTTAATGTTCATCACTGGTAGGAAGCCTAGGTTAATGTACCTCACTGGTAGGAAAGCCTAGGTTAATGTTCCTCACTGGTAGGAAGCCTAGGTTAATGTTCATCACTGGTAGGAAGCCTAGGTTAATGTTCCTCACTGGTAGGAAGCCTAGGTTAATGTTCCTTCACTGGTAGGAAGCCTAGGTTAATGTTCATCACTGGTAGGAAGCCTAGGTTAATGTTCCTCACTGGTAGGAAGCCTAGGTTAATGTTCGTCACTGGTAGGAAGCCTAGGTTAATGTTCCTCACTGGTAGGAAGCCTAGGTTAATGTTCCTCACTGGTAGGAAGCCTAGGTTAATGTTCCTCACTGGTAGGAAGCCTAGGTTAATGTTCCTCACTGGTAGGAAGCCTAGGTTAATGTTCCTCACTGGTAGGAAGCCTAGGTTAATGTTCCTCACTGGTAGGAAGCCTAGGTTAATGTTCATCACTGGTAGGAAGCCTAGGTTAATGTTCCTCACTGGTAGGAAGCCTAGGTTAATGTTCCTCACTGGTAGGAAGCCTAGGTTAATGTTCATCACTGGTAGGAAGCCTAGGTTAATGTTCGTCACTGGTAGGAAGACTAGGTTAATGTTCGTTACTGGTAGGAAGCCTAGGTTAATGTTCGTCACAGGTAGGAAGCCTAGGTTAATGTTCATCACTGGTAGGAAGCCTGGGTTAATGTTCGTCACTGGTAGGAAGCCTAGGTTAATGTTCGTCACTGGTAGGAAGCCTAGGTTAATGTTCGTCACTGGTAGGAAGCCTAGGTTAATGTTCGTCACTGGTAGGAAGCCTAGGTTAATGTTCATCACTGGTAGGAAGCCTAGGTTAATGTTCATCACTGGTAGGAAGCCTAGGTTAATGTTCGTCACTGGTAGGAAGCCTAGGTTAATGTTCGTCACTGGTAGGAAGCCTAGGTTAATGTTCCTCACTGGTAGGAAGCCTAGGTTAATGTTCCTCACTGGTAGGAAGCCTAGGTTAATGTTCCTCACTGGTAGGAAGCCTAGGTTAATGTTCCGTCACTGGTAGGAAGCCTAGGTTAATGTTCCGTCACTGGTAGGAAGCCTAGGTTAATGTTCCTCACTGGTAGGAAGCCTAGGTTAATGTTCCTCACTGGTAGGAAGCCTAGGTTAATGTTCCTCACTGGTAGGAAGCCTAGGTTAATGTTCCTCACTGGTAGGAAGCCTAGGTTAATGTTCCTCACTGGTAGGAAGCCTAGGTTAATGTTCCTCACTGGTAGGAAGCCTAGGTTAATGTTCCTCACTGGTAGGAAGCCTAGGTTAATGTTCCTCACTGGTAGGAAGCCTAGGTTAATGTTCCTCACTGGTAGGAAGCCTAGGTTAATGTTCCTCACTGGTAGGAAGCCTAGGTTTAATGTTCCTCACTGGTAGGAAGCCTAGGTTAATGTTCCTCACTGGTAGGAAGCCTAGGTTAATGTTCCTCACTGGTAGGAAGCCTAGGTTAATGTTCCTCACTGGTAGGAAGCCTAGGTTAATGTTCCTCACTGGTAGGAAGCCTAGGTTAATGTTCCTCACTGGTAGGAAGCCTAGGTTATGTTCATCACTGGTAGGAAGCCTAGGTTAATGTTCCTCACTGGTAGGAAGCCTAGGTTAAATGTTCCTCACTGGTAGGAAGCCTAGGTTATGTTCCTCACTGGTAGGAAAGCCTAGGGTTAATGTTCGTCACTGGTAGGAAGCCTAGGTTAATGTTCCTCACTGTAGGAAAGCCTGGGTTAATGTTCCGTCACTGGTAGGAAGCCTAGGGTTAATGTTCCGTCCACTGGTAGGAAGCCTAGGTTAATGTTCCTCACTGGTAGGAAGCCTAGGTTAATGTTCCTCACTGGTAGGAAGCCTAGGTTAATGTTCCTCACTGGTAGGAAGCCTAGGTTAATGTACCCTCACTGGTAGGAAGCCTAGGTTAATGTTCTCACTGGTAGGGAAGCCTAGGTTAGTGTTCCTCACTGGTAGGAAGCCTAGGTTAATGTTTCATCACTTGGTAGGAAGCCTAGGTTAATGTTCATCACTGGTAGGAACCTAGGTTAATGTTCATCACTGGTAGGAAGCCTAGGTTAATGTTCATCACTGGTAGGAAGCCTAGGTTAATGTTCCTCACTGGTAGGAAGCCTAGGTTAATGTTCCTCACATGGTAGGAAGCCTAGGTTAATGTTCCTCACTGGTAGGAAGCCTAGGTTAATGTACCTCACTGGTAGGAAGCCTAGGTTAATGTCCTCACTGGTAGGAAGCCTAGGTTAATGTCATCACTGGTAGGAAGCCTAGGTTAATGTTCGTCACTGGTAGGAAGCCTAGGTTAATGTTCGTCACTGGTAGGAAGCCTAGGTTAATGTTCCGTTCACTGGTAGGAAGCCTAGGTTAATGTTCATCACTGGTAGGAAGCCTAGGTTAATGTTCCTCACTGGTAGGAAAGCCTAGGTTAATGTTCCTCACTGGTAGGAAGCCTAGGTTAATGTTCGTCACTGGTAGGAAGCCTAGGTTAATGTTCCTCACTGGTAGGAAGCCTAGGTTAATGTTCCTCACTGGTAGGAAGCCTAGGTTAATGTTCATCACTGGTAGGAAGCCTAGGTTAATGTTCATCACTGGTAGGAAGCCTAGGTTAATGTTCCTCACTGGTAGGAAGCCTAGGTTAATGTTCCTCACTGGTAGGAAGCCTAGGTTAATGTTCCTCACTGGTAGGAAGCCTAGGTTAATGTTCCTCACTGGTAGGAAGCCTAGGTTTAATGTTCCTCACTGGTAGGAAGCCTAGGTTAATGTTCCTCACTGGTAGGAAGCCTAGGTAATGTTCCTCACTGGTAGGAAGCCTAGGTTAATGTTCCTCACTGGTAGGAAGCCTAGGTTAATGTTCCTCACTGGTAGGAAGCCTAGGTTAATGTTCCTCACTGGTAGGAAGCCTAGGTTAATGTTCATCACTGGTAGGAAGCCTAGGTTAATGTTCCTCACTGGTAGGAAGCCTAGGTTAATGTTCGTCACAGGTAGGAAGCCTAGGTTAATGTTCATCACTGGTAGGAAGCCTAGGTTAATGTTCGTCACTGGTAGGAAGCCTAGGTTAATGTTCGTCACTGGTAGGAAGCCTAGGTTAATGTTCGTCCTGGTAGGAAGCCTAGGTTAATGTTCATCAACTGTAGGAAGCCTAGGTTAATGTTCATCACTGGTAGGAAGCCTAGGTTAATGTTCATCACTGGTAGGAAGCCTAGGTTAATGTTCCGTCACTGGTAGGAAGCCTAGGTTAATGTTCGTCACTGGTAGGAAGCCTAGGTTAATGTTCCTCACTGGTAGGAAGCCTAGGTTAATGTTCCTCACTGGTAGGAAGCCTAGGTTAATGTTCCTCACTGGTAGGAAGCCTAGGTTAATGTTCATCACTGGTAGGAAGCCTAGGTTAATGTTCCTCACTGGTAGGAAGCCTAGGTTAATGTTCATTCACTGGTAGGAAAGCCTAGGGTTAATGTTCCTCACTGGTAGGAAGCCTAGGTTAATGTTCCTCACTGGTAGGAAGCCTAGGTTAATGTTCCTCACTGGTAGGAAGCCTAGGTTAATGTTCCTCACTGGTAGGAAGCCTAGGTTAATGTTCGTCACTGGTAGGAAGCCTAGGTTAATGTTCGTCACTGGTAGGAAGCCTAGGTTAATGTTCATCACTGGTAGGAAGCCTAGGTTAATGTTCCTCACTGGTAGGAAGCCTAGGTTAATGTTCCTCACTGGTAGGAAGCCTAGGTTAATGTTCGTCACTGGTAGGAAGCCTAGGTTAATGTTCCTCACTGGTAGGAAGCCTAGGTTAATGTTCCTCACTGGTAGGAAGCCTAGGTTAATGTTCCTCACTGGTAGGAAGCCTAGGTTAATGTTCCTCACTGGTAGGAAGCCTAGGTTAATGTTCCTCACTGGTAGGAAGCCTAGGTTAATGTTCCTCACTGGTAGGAAGCCTAGGTTAATGTTCCTCACTGGTAGGAAGCCTGGGTTAATGTTCCTCACTGGTAGGAAGCCTAGGTTAATGTTCCTCACTGGTAGGAAGCCTAGGTTAATGTTCCTCACTGGTAGGAAGCCTAGGTTAATGTTCCTCACTGGTAGGAAGCCTAGGTTAATGTTCCGTCACTGGTAGGAAGCCTAGGTTAATGTTCCTCACTGGTAGGAAGCCTAGGTTAATGTTCCTCACTGGTAGGAAGCCTAGGTTAATGTTCCTCACTGGTAGGAAGCCTAGGTTAATGTTCCTCACTGGTAGGAAGCCTAGGTTAATGTTCATCACTGGTAGGAAGCCTAGGTTAATGTTCCTCACTGGTAGGAAGCCTAGGTTAATGTTCCTCACTGGTAGGAAGCCTAGGTTAATGTTCCTCACTGGTAGGAAGCCTAGGTTAATGTTCCGTCACTGGTAGGAAGCCTAGGTTAATGTTCCTCACTGGTAGGAAGCCTAGGTTAATGTTCCTCACTGGTAGGAAGCCTAGGTTAATGTTCCTCACTGGTAGGAAGCCTAGGTTAATGTTCGTCACTGGTAGGAAGCCTAGGTTAATGTTCCTCACTGGTAGGAAGCCTAGGTTAATGTTCCTCACTGGTAGGAAGCCTAGGTTAATGTTCCTCACTGGTAGGAAGCCTAGGTTAATGTTCCTCACTGGTAGGAAGCCTAGGTTAATGTTCCTCACTGGTAGGAAGCCTAGGTTAATGTTCCTCACTGGTAGGAAGCCTAGGTTAATGTTCTCACTGGTAGGAAGCCTAGGTTAATGTTCCTCACTGGTAGGAAGCCTAGGTTAATGTTCATCACTGGTAGGAAGCCTAGGTTACTGTTCGTCACTGGTAGGAAGCCTAGGTTAATGTTCCTCACTGGTAGGAAGCCTAGGTTAATGTTCCTCACTGGTAGGAAGCCTAGGTTAATGTTCCTCACTGGTAGGAAGCCTAGGTTAATGTTCCTCACTGGTAGGAAGCCTAGGTTAATGTTCCTCACTGGTAGGAAGCCTAGGTTAATGTTCCTCACTGGTAGGAAGCCTAGGTTAATGTTCATCACTGGTAGGAAGCCTAGGTTAATGTTCCTCACTGGTAGGAAGCCTAGGTTAATGTTCATCACTGGTAGGAAGCCTGGGTTAATGTTCCTCACTAGTAGGAAGCCTAGGTTAATGTTCCTCACTGGTAGGAAGCCTAGGTTAATGTTCCTCACTGGTAGGAAGCCTAGGTTAATGTTCCTCACTGGTAGGAAGCCTAGGTTAATGTTCCTCACTGGTAGGAAGCCTAGGTTAATGTTCGTCACTGGTAGGAAGCCTAGGTTAATGTTCCTCACTGGTAGGAAGCCTAGGTTAATGTTCCTCACTGGTAGGAAGCCTAGGTTAATGTTCCTCACTGGTAGGAAGCCTAGGTTAATGTTCCTCACTGGTAGGAAGCCTAGGTTAATGTTCCTCACTGGTAGGAAGCCTAGGTTAATGTTCCTCACTGGTAGGAAGCCTAGGTTAATGTTCATCACTGGTAGGAAGCCTAGGTTAATGTTCCTCACTGGTAGGAAGCCTAGGTTAATGTTCTCACTGGTAGGAAGCCTAGGTTAATGTTCCTCACTGGTAGGAAGCCTAGGTTAATGTTCCTCACTGGTAGGAAGCCTAGGTTAATGTTCCTCACTGGTAGGAAGCCTAGGTTAATGTTCCTCACTGGTAGGAAGCCTAGGTTAATGTTCCTCACTGGTAGGAAGCCTAGGTTAATGTTCCTCACTGGTAGGAAGCCTAGGTTAATGTTCCTCACTGGTAGGAAGCCTAGGTTAATGTTCCTCACTGGTAGGAAGCCTAGGTTAATGTTCCTCACTGGTAGGAAGCCTAGGTTAATGTTCCTCACTGGTAGGAAGCCTAGGTTAATGTTCCTCACTGGTAGGAAGCCTAGGTTAATGTTCCTCACTGGTAGGAAGCCTAGGTTAATGTTCCTCACTGGTAGGAAGCCTAGGTTAATGTTCCTCACTGGTAGGAAGCCTAGGTTAATGTTCCTCACTGGTAGGAAGCCTAGGTTAATGTTCATCACTGGTAGGAAGCCTAGGTTAATGTTCATCACTGGTAGGAAGCCTAGGTTAATGTTCGTCACTGGTAGGAAGCCTAGGTTAATGTTCCTCACTGGTAGGAAGCCTAGGTTAATGTTCCTCACTGGTAGGAAGCCTAGGGTTAATGTTCCTCACTGGTAGGAAGCCTAGGTTAATGTTCCTCACTGGTAGGAAGCCTAGGTTAATGTTCCTCACTGGTAGGAAGCCTAGGTTAATGTTCCTCACTGGTAGGAAGCCTAGGTTAATGTTCCTCACTGGTAGGAAGCCTAGGTTAATGTTCCTCACTGGTAGGAAGCCTAGGTTAATGTTCATCACTGGTAGGAAGCCTAGGTTAATGTTCCTCACTGGTAGGAAGCCTAGGTTAATGTTCCTCACTGGTAGGAAGCCTAGGTTAATGTTCCTCACTGGTAGGAAGCCTAGGTTAATGTTCCTCACTGGTAGGAAGCCTAGGTTAATGTTCCTCACTGGTAGGAAGCCTAGGTTAATGTTCCTCACTGGTAGGAAGCCTAGGTTAATGTTCCGTCACTGGTAGGAAGCCTAGGTTAATGTTCGTCACTGGTAGGAAGCCTAGGTTAATGTTCCTCACTGGTAGGAAGCCTAGGTTAATGTTCATCACTGGTAGGAAGCCTAGGTTAATGTTCCTCACTGGTAGGAAGCCTAGGTTAATGTTCCTCACTGGTAGGAAGCCTAGGTTAATGTTCCTCACTGGTAGGAAAGCCTAGGTTAATGTTCATCACTGGTAGGAAGCCTAGGTTAATGTTCCTCACTGGTAGGAAGCCTAGGTTAATGTTCCTCACTGGTAGGAAGCCTAGGTTAATGTTCCTCACTGGTAGGAAGCCTAGGTTAATGTTCGTCACTGGTAGGAAGCCTAGGTTAATGTTCCTCACTGGTAGGAAGCCTAGGTTAATGTTCATCACTGGTAGGAAGCCTAGGTTAATGTTCCTCACTGGTAGGAAGCCTAGGTTAATGTTCCTCACTGGTAGGAAGCCTAGGTTAATGTTCCTTCACTGGTAGGAAGCCTAGGTTATGTTCCTCACTGGTAGGAAGCCTAGGTTAATGTTCCTCACTGGTAGGAAGCCTAGGTTAATGTTCCTCACTGGTAGGAAGCCTAGGTTAATGTTCCTCACTGGTAGGAAGCCTAGGTTAATGTTCCTCCACTGGTAGGAAGCCTAGGTTAATGTTCGTCACTGGTAGGAAGCCTAGGTTAATGTTCGTCACTGGTAGGAAGCCTAGGTTAATGTTCGTCACTGGTAGGAAGCCTAGGTTAATGTTCCTCACTGGTAGGAAGCCTAGGTTAATGTTCCTCACTGGTAGGAAGCCTAGGTTAATGTTCGTCACTGGTAGGAAGCCTAGGTTAATGTTCCTCACTGGTAGGAAGCCTAGGTTAATGTTCCTCACTGGTAGGAAGCCTAGGTTAATGTTCCTCACTGGTAGGAAGCCTAGGTTAATGTTCGCTCACTGGTAGGAAGCCTAGGTTAATGTTCCTCACTGGTAGGTAAGCCTAGGTTAATGTTCGTCACTGGTAGAAGCCTAGGTTATGTACCTCACTGGTAGGAAGCCTAGGTTAATGTTCCTCACTGGTAGGAAGCCTAGGTTAATGTTCATCACTGGTAGGAAGCCTAGGTTAATGTTCGTCACTGGTAGGAAGCCTAGGTTAATGTTCGTCACTGGTAGGAAGCCTAGGTTAAGGTTCGTCACTGGTAGGAAGCCTAATTAATGTTCCTCACTGGTAGGAAGCCTGGGTTAATGTTCCTCACTGGTAGGAAGCCTAGGTTACTGTTCGTCACTGGTAGGAAGCCTAGGTTAATGTTCCTCACTGGTAGGAAACCTAGGTTAATGTTCCTCACTGGTAGGAAGCCTAGGTTAATGTTCCTCACTGGTAGGAAGCCTAGGTTAATGTTCCTCACTGGTAGGAAGCCTAGGTTAATGTTCCTCACACTGGTAGGAAGCCTAGGTTAAATGTTCCTCACTGGTAGGAAGCCTAGGTTAATGTTCCTCACTGGTAGGAAGCCTGGGTTAATGTTCCTCACTGGTAGGAAGCCTAGGTTGATGTTCCTCACTGGTAGGAAGCCTAGGTTAATGTTCCTCACTGGTAGGATGCCTGCGTTAATGTTCCTCACTGGTAGGAAGCCTAGGTTAATGTTCCTCACTGGTAGGAAGCCTAGGTTAATGTTCCTCACTGGTAGGAAGCCTAGGTTAATGTTCGTCACTGGTAGGAAGCCTAGGTTAATGTTCCTCCACTGTAGGAAGCCTAGGTTAATGTTCCTAGGTTAATGTTCCTCACTGGTAGGAAGCCTAGGTTAATGTTCCTCACTGGTAGGAAGCCTAGGTTAATGTTCCTCACTGGTAGGAAGCCTAGGTTAATGTTCCTCACTGGTAGGAAGCCTAGGTTAATGTTCCTCACTGGTAGGAAGCCTAGGTTAATGTTCCTCACTGGTAGGAAGCCTAGGTTAATGTTCCTCACTGGTAGGAAGCCTAGGTTAATGTTCCTCACTGGTAGGAAGCCTAGGTTAATGTTCCTCACTGGTAGGAAGCCTTGGTTAATGTTCCTCACTGGTAGGAAGCCTAGGTTAATATTCCTCACTGGTAGGAAGCCTAGGTTAATGTTCCTCACTGGTAGGAAGCCTGGGTTAATGTTCCTCACTGGTAGGAAGCCTAGGTTAATGTTCCTCACTGGTAGGAAGCCTAGGTTAATGTTCCTCACTGGTAGGAAGCCTAGGTTAATGTTCCTCACTGGTAGGAAGCCTAGGTTAATGTTCCTCACTGGTAGGAAGCCTAGGTTAATGTTCCTCACTGGTAGGAAGCCTAGGTTAATGTTCCTCACTGGTAGGAAGCCTACGTTAATGTAAACAAGGGACGTCTGGACATCCAGACTCTGCACCTGTTTCCGGTTCCAATCACTCTCGGAACTCAACTGTTAATCAACTGGCGTAAGGGGGTCACTAATCCTGCTGGGCTCTATCGTGGCTCCATGTGTAACCGAGTATGGAGTCCGTCTGCACCGCGGCGCGTGTAGTGGCCCCGTCGTTAATTACTCTCACCAATTTCGTTCTGGTGTCTCTGTGACTGAACAATTTAAATAGTGCAGGTCCATCATTTACCTCATCTACGGGTACAGCCCTAAAGAATTAACTACCAAAGTATCGTGCAACATGTAACAAGCAGATTATCTTCCCATTACGCGAACACTCCAATTTCAACGCTCTCAATACCTGAAACACACACAATTATACAACACAAGCAAAATTATATAATACATGTTGGCAACATTAATAATTTTGTAACTAGCGTCAAAAGATTGTTATTTGCTTAGCTAAACGAAGTAGAGGGTTCAGTTCCTGAACCGATTATGTGCCTCTGTAATCCTTTACACCACCGCCCACGGGATGGGTATGGGGTGCATAATAAAGAAAGAAATTGAATTGAAACATGTTGGCAATATCCTGACCACCAAAACATGTTGGCAATATCCTGACCACCAAAACATGTTGGCAATATCCTGACCACCAAAACATAGTCTTCATTATACAAGTCTTGTAAATAAATTGGTAAATATTCAAGACAAATATGGAATCCTGCATAAAACATTTTTTAAATTATTATAATAACAATTACGTTCTAATAAAGGATTTAATTTCTTTACTAATAAATGTTTTATATATATATATAAATATTTATATATATATATATATATATATATATATGTCGTACCTAGTAGCCAGAACGCACTTCTGGGCCTACTATGCAAGGCCCAATTCGCCTAATAAGCCAAGTTTTCATGAATTAATTATTTTTCGACTACCTAACCTACCTAACCTAACCTAACCTAACTTTTTCGGCTACCTAACCTAACCTCACCTATAAAGATAGGTTAGGTTTGGTTAGGTAGGGTTGGTTAGGTTCGGTCATATATCTACGCCAATTTTAACTCCAATAAAAAATAATTGACCTCTTACATAGTGAAATGGGTAGCTTTATCATTTCATAAGAAAAAAATTAGAAAAAATATATTAATTCAGGAAAACTTGGCTTATTAGGCAAATAGGGCCTTGCATAGTAGGCTGAGAAGTGCGTTCTGGCTACTAGGTACGACATATATATATATATATATATATATATATATATATATATATATATATATATATATATATATATATATATATATATATATATAATATACGGCGAGGAGTGTTCTCCGCCCAATTGTAAATTTTTCTGATGCAATTAGATACCTGAAGGACAGAAGAAAGGTATAATTAGTGTAATTGGTCGTCCCTTGTCGAGACGACATAAATGTACAAGATCTTATATATGTATTAATTCGGTATTAATAGTTTAGTATTTTATTACAGGCAATAATTATAAAATGTTTGGTACCAGTAACTTATTCTAAACATTATTGACTGTAAGACGAGCCATTTAATTTGTTCTTTAAATCAATTATCGTAGTTCCTAAAGATTTTGATCGACTTAATATATTTGGTTGAAAAAATATACAATAATTCATATTAGAGAGTTAAGAGTTATTAGTTACACATCGAAACACATATGAGCTCTCAGTTTATATTCAACACAATTTCATTTATCATGTTATATATGGTGTGATAGGTCCGGGGGGGGGGGGGGGGGAGTTCGTAGGAGCTCGTGGTCATAACCACACTCCTGGCCGTAACTTAAGCCTCGTGGACATAACCCCACTCCTGGCTGTAACTTAAGCCTCGTGGACATAACCTCACTCCTGGCCGTAACTTAAGCCTCCTGGACATAACCTCACTCCTGGCCGTAACTTAAGCCTCGTGGACATAACCTCACTCCTGGCTGTAACTTAAGCCTCCTGGACATAACCTCACTCCTGGCCGTAACTTAAGCCTCGTGGACATAACCTCACTCCTGGTCGTAACTTAAGCCTCGTGGACATAACCTCACTCCTGGTCGTAACTTAAGCCTCCTGGACATAACCTCACTCCTGGCCGTAACTTAAGCCTCCTGGACATAACCTCACTCCTGGCCGTAACTTAAGCCTCGTGGACATAACCACACTCCTGGCCGTAACTTAAGCCTCGTGGACATAACCTCACTCCTGGCCGTAACTTAAGCCTCGTGGACATAACCTCACTCCTGGCCGTAACTTAAGCCTCGTGGACATAACCTCACTCCTGGCCGTAACTTAAGCCTCGTGGACATAACCTCACTCCTGGCCGTAACTTAAGCCTCGTGGACATAACCCCACTCCTGGCCAGCTGGATTTCAACAAACCAATTAAGAGCTTCTTGTCAGACAGGGCACACACACACAGTGTGCTCTGAGGTAGAGAGCGGGGTGGGACTGGCCCCCAGGCGCTGAGAGAGGAAGTATCAGGAAATAGTTGTGCTGAGAGATTGGTACGGGGAGAATCTCGTAGGATCTGAGATTAGAAACTGTGAGTAGATTAGAGGTAAGGACGGGCTGAGCTGTGATAGGCCACTATCACACAAACTCCCGCCCGTCAACAGGCAACTGTTTCATTAGCGGAAGCTGTTTCCGTCAAACTCTTCAATTATCACAACACAACGCACAAGCTGATTACATCTCATCTTCTGTTTGATTTGTTGTTAATATGTATGCTTTATGTCCTTAGTTTAGTGAAATTACAGCAATTTGAATCTCTTAACTGATAACACCTCCTTATATAACTACGTTTCCAGGATGAAAAGAAATTATTCTCAAATTCTCACAAATATTCTAAAATTTCGATCTATTGCAGTATTCACACTTTTAAACAAAGCATTTTATTATATACACATTAATTTTCTAGCTGACGAACTCTGACTTTCAATATGCGTACAAAACTGGTTATACAACAACGCTTTGTACTTTAATATCTAAGCTTTTATGGATGTGAACCCCTTGGTGGACCTATGATGACCTTGGTCAGCTTAATTGTGAATGGTGGTAATGTTGTAGACCTGTCCTGGGTGTCCATCCTCGCACTGTCTGCAGTATATTTATATATACTGGTGTAGCAGGCGGCCACAGGAGACAACATCACTCATCATCAGGGTGAACACCTCAGCTGGATAGTTGAGATCGTGAAATAACTACTTTCACAGAGATATGGATTACTGCCAGGCATTTTGAGTCCATTTGAAGTCAAATGGGTGTTATGTAAGTGTTACGAACCTTATCTGCTGTTATGTGTAGAGTGTATGTAGTAATTTGTCTCAAGAGAGAGACATAATTTTGAAACAACGGGTGTAAATGTCTGTTTACGGAGGCGGTCAGCTGCAAGTCGGCGATATTCCGGCTCCGCCCAACAAAATAGTACCTTCATCTGTTCGGTGATTATGGATAACCAGTAGAATATATATGAACATTTTGTTAGTGAAAAATGGACTCATATATATTTGTTACAAGTAGAGTGTTGTTAAAGGGGAACATTTGGGATTTTTTCAGTGATGATTTGACATGTTGTATTGAGGGGCGGACGCGAGAGGGCGTCCCCAGCCAGAAGACGGCCAGAGTCCCACAATAATGTCTGGACTCGTCACTGAGTTACCACGTCTCCCGACACCTTCTCCCAGGGTCCCCAGACAACATATTTTCCTCCTCACTAGAACAAAAATTCTTTGGGGGAATTCGACAGGCAATGAAGTTGACAAATCGTAAATAATTGAAACCGATAATGACAATAACAGTTCCAGATTTGATGGGCGACAGGTAATTTTGGTGGAAAGTTTCTTAGCGCTGTAAGTTTGTTTCCCTGAGCACAGTTGATGAGTTGACACGCAGTGTGATGGAGGTCTCAGCGCATGCAATATATATATACATTTATATATATATATGTATATATATATATATATATATATATATATATATATATATATATATATATATATATATATATATATATATATATATGCAAACAAGCCTGAATGGTCCCCAGGACTATATGCAACTGAAAGCTGAGTTTTCAGTTGCATATAGTCCTGGGGACCATTCAGGCTTGTTCGCATTTGTGTTCCTCACGTGTGCCCCAAAGAATGAGGTGATTTGATAAAATGCTATGCCCAAGATTACCATCCGAGTGCCGGCGGGGAAGTGGTTCAAATAGCTTCGGCTATCACTTCCTTATGTCCGGTCATGATGGTCAAGCGGATTAAGGCGTCCTGTATATACCAGTTACTTTGCTCCTGGCAGTATGGGTTCGAGTCACTTCTGGGTTGTGAGTTTTCAGTTATATATATATATATATATATATATATATATATATATATATATATATATATATATATATATATATATATATATATATATATATATATTTATATATTTATATATATATATATATATATATATATATATATCTATATATATATATATATATATATATATATATATATATATATATATATTTATATATATATACCCCCCGGCCGCCATCTGAGGAGCTGTTCAACTTGTGACAAGCAGCCTTGTACCCTGCATGTAATCAATAACTTTTTATGTGTAATGACATTTTCAAATAAAGTTAGATAAATATACACACATACCAAAAGAATAGGGGTGGTAGGAGAAGAAAATATCAGTGTTCAGTGAGGATCTACAAGGTCTTCTCTGAGTACTCTTTATTTTCTTCTCCGCGGCTATGGGTCCCTACACTTGCACCAGAGGTGGTACCCCTCCTATATATATATATATATATATATATATATATATATATATATATGTATATATATATATATATATATATATATATATATATATATATATATATATATATATATATATATATATATATATATATATATATTAGTATATTTTGGTAGCAGTCTTTCCTGTAGACATATATTATTAAATATGACCAAAAAAGTAAGATTAATAATTCAAACACGAATTTTCGCAATCTTTCGTACATTTCTTTTCACTGTTGGAGGTAAATCAAAAAGCAATTCTCCAAAATTCATTTTTTATTTCCAGTCTGACGCGACACGAGCGCGTTTCGTAAAACTTATTACATTTTCAAAGAGTTTAGTTCACAAATACACAACTGAATAGAACTTACGCATCTCCGATTTTATATCTACATTTGAGTGAGGTGGAAGGGGTGATGTGGCATTAACACAAGACAGAACAAGATGTGGCATTAATAGGGTATTAATTTCATCAACACAAGACAGAACAAGAGGTGGTATTAATAGGGTATTAATTTCATCAACACGACAGAACACGAAACAATGGATATTGAATAGAAGTGTTTGTAGAAAGCCTATTGGTCCATATTTCTTGATGCTTCTATATTGGAGCGGAGTCTTGAGGTGGGTAGAATATAGTTGTGCAATAATTGGCTGTTGATTGCTGGTGTTGACTTCTTGATGTGTAGTGCCTCGCAAACGTCAAGCCGCCTGCTATCGCTGTATCTATCGATGATTTCTTTGTTGTTTACTAGGATTTCTCTGGCGATGGTTTGGTTGTGGGAAGAGATTATATGTTCCTTAATGGAGCCCTGTTGCTTATGCATCGTTAAACGCCTAGAAAGAGATGTTGTTGTCTTGCCTATATACTGGGTTTTTTGGAGCTTACAGTCCCCAAGAGGGCATTTGAAGGCATAGACGACGTTAGTCTCTTTTAAAGCGTTCTGTTTTGTGTCTGGAGAGTTTCTCATGAGTAGGCTGGCCGTTTTTCTGGTTTTATAGTAAATCGTCAGTTGTATCCTCTGATTTTTGTCTGTAGGGATAACGTTTCTATTAACAATATCTTTCAGGACCCTTTCCTCCGTTTTATGAGCTGTGGAAAAGAAGTTCCTGTAAAATAGTCTAATAGGGGGTATAGGTGTTGTGTTAGTTGTCTCTTCAGAGGTTGCATGGCTTTTCACTTTCCTTCTTATGATGTCTTCGACGAAACCATTCGAGAAGCCGTTATTGACTAGGACCTGCCTTACCCTACAGAGTTCTTCGTCGACTTGCTTCCATTCTGAGCTGTGGCTGAGAGCACGGTCGACATATGCGTTAACAACACTCCTCTTGTACCTGTCTGGGCAGTCGCTGTTGGCATTTAGGCACATTCCTATGTTTGTTTGCTTAGTGTAGACTGCAGTGTGGAAACCTCCGCCCTTTTCCATGACTGTTACATCTAGAAAGGGCAGTTTCCCATCCTTTTCCATCTCGTAAGTGAAACGCAGCACGGAACTCTGCTCAAATGCCTACTTCAGCTCCTGCAGATGTCTGACATCAGGTACCTGTGTAAAAATGTCGTCAACATACCTGCAGTATATGGCTGGTTTCAAGTTCATGTCGACTAAGACTTTTTGCACGATGGTACCCATGTAGAAGTTTGCAAACAGGACACCTAGGGGAGAACCCATGGCGACCCCATCTACTTGCTTATACATGTGCCCATCCGGGCTCAAGAAGGGTGCCTCTTTAGTACAAGCTTGGAGTAGTTTCCTCAGAATATTTTCTGGTATGTCAAGAGGAGTACAGGCTGGATCACGATACACTCTGTCGGCTATCATTCCGATTGTCTCGTCCACAGGTACGTTGGTAAACAGCGATTCTACGTCCAACGAGGCTCTTATCCCTGTGGCCCGTGTGCCCCGCAGTAAGTCAACAAATTCCTTTGGAGACTTCAGGCTGAAGGCGCAAGGAACATAAGGAGTCAGCAGGCCGTTGAGTCGCTTCGCCAGTCTGTACGTGGGTGTGGGTATCTGGCTAATGATTGGCCGAAGTGGGTTTCCAGGCTTGTGTGTCTTGACATTTCCATACGCATATCCGGGTTTATATTCCCCAATGATCTTTGGCAGGTGGAGTCCGGATTTCTTGGCGTTCACAGTTTCGATCAGTTTGTTTACCTTTGCTTTTAATTCGGCTGTAGGCAAGACAACAACATCTCTTTCTAGGCGTTTAACGATGCATAAGCAACAGGGCTCCATTAAGGAACATATAAACTCTTCCCACAACCAAACCATCGCCAGAGAAATCCTAGTAAACAACACAGAAATCATCGATAGATACAGCAATAGCAGGCGGCTTGACGTTTGCGAGGCACTACACATCAAGAAGTCAACACCAGCAATCAACAGCCAATTATTGCACAACTATATTCTACCCACCTCAAGACTCCGCTCCAATATAGAAGCATCAAGAAATATGGACCAATAGGCTTTCTACAAACACTTCTATTCAATATCCATTGTTTCGTGTTCTGTCTTGTGTTGTTGAAATTAATACCCTATTAATACCACCTCTTGTTCTGTCTTGTGTTGATGAAATTAATACCCTATTAATGCCACATCTTGTTCTGTCTTGTGTTAATGCCACATCACCCCTTCCACCTCACTCAAATGTAGATATAAAATCGGAGATGCGTAAGTTCTATTCAGTTGTGTATTTGTGAACTAAAGTCTTTGAAAATGAAATAAGTTTTACGAAACGCGCTCGTGTCGCGTCAGACTAGAAATAAAAAATGAATTTTGGAGAATTGCTTTTTGATTTACCTCCAACAGTGAAAAGAAATGTACGAAAGATTGAGAAAATTCGTGTATATTATATATATATATATATATATATATATATATATATATATATATATATATAATATAACATTTCATGCAACATTCAAATAAGTATGTGCTGTGTTGGAAGGATGAAATCTCGCGAATTATTTCATGAATTCAGATGGATAATTTTACTTCTGAATAAATAATCAGTTTAAATAATCGCTTCAGTTCTTGTTGCGCACAGAACCGAGTTTGGTAACAAGCAAAAGCATTTGCCCAACGGAGAAAATCTATATTAAAACTATATTTGTGCAATATTCTTCGTCTCGTGAGTGTCTACAAAGACGTTATTGACATATCATACACTGGATGAGGGCGTTAGTTCAAGTACGTTTATTGAGACAATAAGAAGCATCTCAAAATGATAGAGTAGCCTGAGCTTTTTTTTAACCCTCCCTGTATGAGGCTGTTTGTTCCATGTTTGGCTCGAGTCCTCTCAACCTTTCTACCCTGGGAAAGGTCTCGAGCTTTTACTGAAGCCACAGCAAAGCTTACTGACCAACCTGCAGGTATACTCGAGTCCTGAACTTATGATAAATGTAAACTGTATACATGCACTGTGAAGTGGGTTACACTAGGTTAATATACACCTCGGGCCACGTGAGTATTGAGAAGTAGTGTGGTGTAGAGACAGCCTCTCCGACAGTCTGTATATACATAACACAACATTGCTAAAGTGGTGGGATAGTAGTCTGTGAAACTAGTGTTACTTTATAAATGAAATTCAAAGTTTTTTCATTAAAGGCTTTTGATATAAATACACGCAACGTACAAAGTATGTTTCCGGACTTTGTGGTCCTCGTTGTTGAGGAAAATGACGATATTATTCACATAGAAGAATCTTGATTAAAGTTACAAAAGACCACATATCTGCTCATGATATTCCAGGATAAACTGCAGAGCCAGAGGGCATGGGATGATTGTATGAAAATCTTGTTCCGGCTTCAGTGGAAGCCTCAGAAAATCCTCGCGTGTTCAGAAGAAATCAAAGTTGCAATCCTTCAACCCGTTCTCGCACTATCTTACAGTCAATATTGATTTATTAAATACGTGCATATGTGACATACTAAACATACTAGTTTATCTTGAAAAGCTTCATAGAAAACACCGACCTTACCTAACCTTCTTAGTACGTTAAGATAAACATCTTATTGCTTCGTAATTACAATTATTACTTTACCTATACCTATAATAGGTAAAGTAATAATTGTAATTATGAAGTAATAAGATGCTTATCTTAACATACTAAGAAGGTTAGGTAAGGTCGGTGTTTTCTATGAAGCTTTTCAAGGTAAACTAGTATGTTTAGTATGTCACATATGCACGTATTTAATAAGTCAATATTGACTATACGAAAGTGCGAGAACGGGTTGAATCCTTATACCATATTGTGATTTAGTCGCTATAGAGCGTGTGTGTGGTAACACCCACCGCATAGGTTCGAACCCTCAACACGGCTCCGACGGATTTTCTCATTGATGCAGTCACGTTAGTGTGATTACTCTCTGTGATTCTATACTATTATCCGTCATACATAAAGCCTATGCTAGAAAGTACTATATACTGAAAATATTTATGACAGACACATATAATCGTCCAAATAAATTGGTATAACGTATAAGTTATAGGCTTCCTGCTCAGTCTATTGGCATTCAAAATAGAATATACAAACGATAAAAATGCGCAATAAATTTGTGATAGTTTGTATATACAAGAATCGAAATATTGTTTCTGCAAACTGTGGAAAAGTTTACACAATACCGCAGGAAAATGGCGTTGGTTTACATCGTTGACACAACTACGTCACATGCAAATATCCTTCAATTAATAGCTTCTAAAAATTTTAATTAGTAACTTAAATGCGATAGTTGGTGAAGAATTTAGTTAAAGCGGCCTATTGTATTCATTACAATACTGATAATAAAACAGGCGCAGTTATGCAACAGTACTGAATTAAGAGTATTTAATGATACTAAAAATTTGTAGCATGTGACAGACAGTGGTAGAATAATTAAATAAAATGCTCCCCTAACATCAACAGATCTTGCTCATCGAAACCAACGAACCAGTAAGCAAGAGAAAAGAGCAGAATAGGCTGCAACAACAAAAAATAGAAGCCCATACGTCTTGGCAAACTTAATTATGAATCATATTTCCCCGAAAATAGGATAGCAACCGCCAAAGAAATTTTACCGTTGCATAAAAATGAAAATTTTCTGTCTGAGTCTATTGTTTCTTTAGCAGCAGAAAATGAAGACAGGCTGCCACAACACACACACCAAGGATTTTAAATCAGATTATATTTTCTATGTTGATGATTTATATATATATATTATTCCATTACTAACATTATTAGGCAATGAGCCTATTTTTTAGTTCATTGATTTGAGAAGATTAAAGGGAGTCTAGTCTAAGGGGCAGAGTGGACTAAATGGAAGTTAGGCTAAGGAGAGAGTATATATAATTGAGTCTGTGCTAAGGGGAGAAACAGCTTGGGCAGCGACCAGTGGATTACCATTTCCTGTAAATTGTGCAAGTACCAGTTATTTTGTACCTTTAATGAGATTTGGATTTGTCAGTCTAAAACATGTTAACAAGTTTTACTAATCTCTTGAAAGTGAACTGAATCTCCATCATTGTTTGAATTACACTTAATTCCTTACCTTATGATGTTAACGAACTTATCGTTAGTTACTACTCAGTCCCTCTCCCTACTTTGTCATGTTAACGAACATATCGTTAGTTACTACTCAGTCCTCTCCCTACTTTGTGATGTTAACGAACATATCGTTAGTTACTACTCAGTTCTCTCCCTACTTTGTCATGTTAACGAACATATCGTTAGTTACTCCTCAGTCCTCTCCCTACTTTGTCATGTTAACGAACTTATCGTTAGTTACTCCTCTGTCCTCTCCCTACTTTGTCATGTTAACGAACATATCGTTAGTTACTCCTCAGTCCTCTCCATACTTTG
>NC_091152.1:60367403-60399903 GCF_040958095.1 Procambarus clarkii | reverse complement strand
CCTGAGTCACGTGAACTGTCAACACTTGACCTGAGTCATGTGAACTGTCAACACTGGAACCTTTTTGTCTTCACTTCACTGGAGTTCAGTACTTTGTGTTTACTAGTTGTGTTTACTAGTTGTGTTTACTAGTTGTGTTTTTGCGGGGGTTGAGCTTTGCTCTTTCGGCCCGCCTCTCAACTGTCAATCAATTGTTTACTAACTACTTTTTTTTTTTCCCCACACCACACACACACACCCCAGGAAGCAGCCCGTGACAGCTGACTAACTCCCAGGTACCTATTTACTGCTAGGTAACAGGGGCACTTAGGGTGAAAGAAACTTTGCCCATTTGTTTCTGCCTCGTGCGGGAATCGAACCCGCGCCACAGAATTACTAGTCCTGCGTGCTATCCACCAGGCTACGAGGCCCCAGTATCCACCAGGCTACGAGGCCCCAGTGAATGAATCAGCTGGGATGACACCTGTCGCCACGCAGGTGTTCTTGGCTCTTATTGAATACTATTGTGCGTTATTTGGCATGTGTTTACAGTGGTTTTAATTGTTATTGTGAAATAACACACACAAAAAAAATTAAGTTTGGCGGCATGATGCTGCTTCTGGGAACTTTCCTTATTAAGACTACTCAATAGCTCGGTCTGTAGAGCTTCAGCCTTGCACGCGTGGGGTTCATGGTTCGAGTCTCCTAGACCCCCAGGTGAATGGCTTGTGAATATTCCCTACCTCCTCTCCCCCCCCCCTGCGTTGCTCCTCATTTCTCTGCTTCTCCTTGTCTGCCTCAGAACACGCAACATACACACACACACGCCAAACACACAACCTAACCACTACCTCATTTTTACTAGTGTTACTAGTGGTGTATTTAAATACACCAAAGATCACCACCTCCCAAGAGCACTAGAGTGTCTATGCCTTAAGCATAGACACTGTGTCTTCCCATATTAACAGGGACTTGATGAAATAAACGTATAAATGACCCCTCACTTGCTCTAGTGCTCTTGGGAGGTGGTGATCTTTGGTGTATTTAAATACTCCGAAATTACCATCTCTTTTAAGGGTCTGAGCAGGTGGTGGAGCGGGTTAAGGCGTACCTGTTATGCCAGTTGCTGGAAGGCTTCTGTGCTGGCTAGGGTTCGAGTCTCCTGGTGGGAAAGTGTTCTAAAGTTGTATACTTCACTCTCGTGTTTAGGAGAGTTGTGCCTTAAGCATAGACACTGTGTCTTCCCATATTAACAGGGACTTGATGAAATAAACGTATAAATGACCCCTCACTTGCTCTAGTGCTCTTGGGAGGTGGTGATCTTTGGTGTATTTAAATACTCCGAAATTACCATCTCTTTTAAGGGTCTGAGCAGGTGGTGGAGCGGGTTAAGGCGTACCTGTTATGCCAGTTGCTGGAAGGCTTCTGTGCTGGCTAGGGTTCGAGTCTCCTGGTGGGAAAGTGTTCTAAAGTTGTATACTTCACTCTCGTGTTTAGGAGAGTTGTGCCTTATATATATTTATATATGTCGTACCTAGTAGCCAGAACGTACTTCTCAGCCTACTATGCAAGGCCCGATTTGCCTAATAAGCTAAGTTTTTATGAATTAATGTTTTTTCGACTACCTAACCTGCCTAACCTAACCTAACCTAACTTTTTCTGCTACCTAACCTAACCTAACCTATAAAGATAGGTTAGGTTAGGTTAGGTAGGGTTGGTTAGGTTCGGTCATATATCAACGTTAATTTTAACTCTAATAAAAAAAAATTGACCTCATACATAATGAAATGGGTAGCTTTATCATTTCATAAGAAAAAAATTCGAGAAAATATAATAATTTATGAAAACTTGGCTTATTAGGCAAATCGGACCTTGCATAGTAGGCTGAGAAGTGCGTTCTGGTTACTAGGTACGACATATATATATATATATATATATATATATATATATATATATATATATATATATATATATATTGTGACGATAATCTCCTTCAAGAGATTGAGCCTGCTCTTCCCTCCAAAAATACGTCGCTACAAATCTATAAAACTACTATGGAAGAAATATCCAACAACGACAACAACATCTCCAAGGTTTGCCAGAGAGCAAAACGTATGCAGCCAGGAACACCTGCTCCACCTCAAACCGCGAAACTACCTGTCTTGTCGCCTGCTCCTCGCTGATTGACTGCGGGTTGCAGCTGCAACTGCACTCCACCCACCATACTACTTGATGTCTGGGGCCGCCATGACCTCAGTCTTCAGAATATTCAGTGCTTTCATAAGGTTAACACGTCTTCTTGGTAGACTAAGCTGTGGCTTACGTGTACTAAGAGAGGTGATAGCTTAAAGCCAATATTCCTGCACCTCTCATTTGATTGTATATTGCACAGTTTGTTATTACTCACTTGTCTTAACGTAACTTTTCATTTTGTCATTTGATTATTCTTATTATTTTGATTGATTGATTTTATTATACGAATTTGTATGTCCATTTTATTCATGTTTTGCTTTCTTTAACGTAATTAAAATTTCATTGTTAAAATTTACTTGTGTTTTGCGTGTCTTCTCCTTACCTTACCACAGACGAAGTTCCAGAATTTCTATTTTTTTTTGTTTCTATGTGACGAGGCCATACCCCTAGCTTTGAACAGCCGAACACCAACGCGTTACCGTCACAATATATATATATATATAACTGAAAACTCACACCCCAGAAGTGACTCGAACCCATACTGCCAGGAGCAACACAACTGGTATGTACAGGATGCCTTAATCCACTTGACCATCATGACCGGACAAAAACTGATGGTAGCCGAGGCTATTTAGCCCATCAGCCCGCCGGCAGTCTGATGATAATCATGGGCATAGCATTTTATCAAATCACCTCATTCTTTTGGGCACATGTGAGGAACACAAATGCGAACAAGCCTGAATGGTCCCCAGGACTATATGCAATTAAAAACTCACACCCCAGAAGTGACTGATGGTCAAGCGGATTAAGGCGTCCCGTACATACCAGTTGCGTTGCTCCTGGCAGTATGGGTTCGAGTCACTTCTGGGGTGTGAGTTTTCATGTGTGTGTGTGTGTGAATGTTCCGTCATACTTGTCTTGTAGTCATGAGTGGAGATGGCTTCCAAGACTTCTGCTTCAAGCACATTACATTTAATCTAATAAACTAGATCTGATCAACTAGTTGAGATTTGAGGGTTTGACCTTCAGCTCTTGGGTCCCACCTCTCATCTATAAATCTATCCATTTAATCACTGCTCCGATGACTTTTATTATAATTGGTGGGGTACCAGGCGGTACCTTGTCTCATCCTTTACCATAACAGTTGCATGGCTCTCGTCTAGGACTTTTATTAATTATTAAATGTTTAATTCTTTTTTTTATGACTCGCGCGTAAATGTTAAAATATTTGCTTATTTTATTCAGTTTTGTTTTGTGAGAAAATCTATTCAAGTCCGGAGACATGTTAATCATCCCTGAAGATATATGGTTTGGGGGAGATTGTTTGGAACACAACACTGCTTGTTTGCTGTGGGTGCCCACGTGGTTAAAGTAATCCCTAAGCGGTGTTCACTGTAACTTGCCTGCTGTGGGTACCCTCATGGTTAGGGGTAATCCCTAAGCAGTGTTCACTCTAACTTGCTTGCTGTGGGTACCCACATGGTTAGGGGTAATGCCTAAGCGGTGTTCACTCTAACTTCAGACGTGAAGGCAAGAGTTAGGTGTTGTAGCCGCTGGTGTTGTTGGTGTAACTTGTTGGTGAATACTGTTGTCTAAGATGCCCGCTCCTGTTGCTGGATCCTGTTGCTCGCTCCTGTTGCTTGATCCTGTTGCTCGCTCCTGTTGCTTGATCCTGTTGCTTGATCCTGTTGCTTGATCCGGTTGCTCGCTCCTGTTGCTTGATCCTGTTGCTTGATCCTGTTGCTCGCTCCTGTTGCTTGATCCTGTTGCTCGCTCCTGTTGCTGGATCCTGTTGCTTGATCCTGTTGCTCGCTCGTGTTGCTCGCTGCTGTTGCTGGATGGAAGGGTGAGACTCAGGGTCCCTTTGAGCTCTTCACAATATTTTTCACAGTTCACTTTATGTTCGACAGCACGTTCACTTCTCAATTTTAATTTTGTTTTGTTCATACAAAGTTTAGCTGTGATTTATGTCTGGTTCATTAAAGTGAATGTCAAGGGCGACGTAACTTACTGCTGGAGACTCCGGCAATTGCTCTCTCAACATTGTGAGATAAACAAGTCCATAAGAGAGAGAGAGAGAGAGAGAGAGAGAGAGAGAGAGAGAGAGAGAGACCGAAATATGACATGAAAAAGTGACCCTTTTAATAACAGACAGCAACAAACACCAGACAGACAGAGACAGACAGAGACAGACTAGCAAGCAGATATTATTAAACTACAGCGAACTAGACATTGAGATGAAGGGAGTAATGAATTCAACTCCAGTCCGTATTCATACCGAAATTATGTTTCACTTTTTCTTAATTGTAGCGAATTTTGCCCTTATTCGATGTGGCTGTAATTCCTAACTACCTGTAATAGAGAGAGAGAGAAAGAGGGAGGGTGAGAGAGAGAGAGAGAGAGGGCGAGAAAGCGAGAGGGAGAGGAGGATACAGTGAGAGGACAGAGAGAGAGAGAGAGAGAGAGATATCGTACCACAACGCTAAATTGATATGTCAAGGAAATTTAACAGGAAAGAAGAAATATTGACCTAAATCCTGTTACTGTTGCTGCTACTGTTACTGTTGTTGCTGTTGTTGCTACTGTTGCTGTTGCTGCAACTGTTACTGTTGCTGCTACTGTTACTGTTGCTGCTACTGTTACTGTTGTTGATACTTGTTACTGTTGTTCCTACTGTTACTGCAGATACTACTATTACTGCTGCTGCTATTGTTACTTGCAGATACTACTTTTTCTGCTGCTGCTACTGTCATTGTTGCTGCTACTGTTGCTGGAGAGCAACTGGTACAAGTATGAGTGAGAGCAGCTGGTTCAAGTATGAGTGAGAGCAGCTGTTACAAGTATGAGTGAGAGCAGCTGATACAAGTGTGAGTGAGAGCAGCTGGTATAAGTATGAGTGACAGCAGCTGGTACATGTGTGAGTGAGAGCAGCTGGTACAAGTGTGAGTGAGAGCAGCTGGTACAAGTGTGAGAGAGAGCAGCTGGTACAAGTATGAGTGAGAGCAGCTGGTACAAGTATGAGTGAGAGCAGCTGGTACAAGTATGAGTGAGAGCAGCTGATACAAGTGTGAGTGAGAGCAGCTGGTACAAGTATGAGTGACAGCAGCTGGTACAAGTATGAGTGAGAGCAGCTGGTACAAGTGTGAGTGAGAGCAGCTGGTACAAGTGTGAGAGAGAGCAGCTGGTACAAGTGTGAGTGAAAGCAGCTGGTACAAGTATGAGTGAGAGCAGCAGGTACAAGTGTGAGTGAGAGCAGCTGGTACAAGTATGAGTGAGAGCAGCTGGTACAAGTGTGAGTGAAAGCAGCTGGTACAAGTATGAGTGAGAGCAGCTGGTACAAGTGTGAGTGAGAGCAGCTGGTACAAGTATGAGTGAGAGCAGCTGGTACAAGTGTGAGTGAGAGCAGCTGGTACAAGTGTGAGTGAGAACAGCTGGTACAAGTGTGAGTGAGAGCAGCTGGTACAAGTGTGAGTGAGAGCAGCTGTTACAAGTGTGAGTGAGAGCAGCTGGTACAAGTGTGAGTGAGAGCAGCTGGTACAAGTGTGAGTGAGAGCAGCAGCCTCACATGAACCAATAGCCATCTTGCAATTCCTTTAATCATATATTTTTTTTATATTTTCATGTTTTGTAACTTATTACGATGTTTTCAACAAAACCGTTAGAGAAGCCGTTGTTGACTAGGACCTGCCTTACCCTACAGAGTTCTTCATTGACTTGCTTCCATCCTGAGCTGTGGCTGAGAGCACGATCAATGTAAGCGTTGACAACACTCCTCTTGTACCTGTCTGGGCAGTCACTATTGGCATTGAGGCACATTGCTATGTTTGTTTCCTTAGTGTAGACTGCAGTGTGGAAGCCTCCGCTCCTTTCCGTGAATGTTACATCTAGAGAGGGCAGCTTCCCATCATTCTCCATCTCGTAAGTGAAACTCAACACAAAATTCTGCTCAAGTGCCTCCTTCAGCTGCTGCAAACGTCTGGCATCAGGTACCTGCATAAAAATGTTGTTAACATACCTGCAGGTATATGGTGGGTTTCAAGTCCATGTCAACTAAGACCTTCTGCTCAATGGTGCCCATGTAGAAATTCACAAACAGGACACCTAGGGGAGAACTCATTGTAACCCCATCTACTTGCTTATACATGTGCCCATCTGGGCTCAAGAAGGGTGCCTCTTCAGTGCAGGCTTGGAGAAGTTTCCTTAGTATGTTTTCTGGTATGTCAAGAGGAGTACAAGCCAGATCACTCTGTTCGCTATCATCCCCATTGTTTCATCCACAGGTACGTTGGTAAACAGCGACTCTACATCCAACGAGGCTCTTATCCCCGTGACCTGTGTTCCCCGCAATAAATCAACAAATTCCTTTGGAGACTTCAGGCTGAAAGCACAAGGTACATAAGGAGTCAGCAAGCCGTTGAGTCATTTAGCCAGTCTGTATGTGGGTGTGGGTATCTGGCTGATGATTGGCCGAAGTGGGTTTCCAGGCTTGTGGGTCTTGACAGTTCCATACACATACCCAGGTTTGTATTCCCCAATAACCTTTGGCAGGTGGAGTCCAGATTTCTTAGCGTTCACAGTTTTGATCAATCTGTTTACCTTCTTTTCAGTTTGGCTGTAGTGTCCTTCATTACCCTTTGGAATTTAGTTTGGTCAGAGAGTATGAGGTTCATTTTTGCCAGATATTCGTCTTTTTTAAGAATAACTTATTTTGGCGACTTGTCACATCTCCTGACGAATACCTCCTTGTTCTCGTGAAGGCTTTTAGCTGACGCTTTGAGCTCGGGAGACAGTATGGTGCTTCTGCAGTTACCTCGAATCTCTCCTCCTTCTGCAATAAGTTTGGAGACATAATTTGGAGAATTTTGGAGAACTGATATTTCAATTACTATCGACGGTGAAGAAAAACACAAGAAATATTGAGAAAATCCATGTTAGAATTATTAATCTTACCTTTCCGTCATATTCAACAACATATATATATATATATATATATATATATATATATATATATATATATATATATATATATATATATATATATATATATATATATATATATATATGGCCGGTTTCAAGTTCATGTCGACTAAGCTAAGTCTTAGTCGACATGAACTTGAAACCGGCCATATACTGCAGGTATGTTGACGACATTTTTACACAGGTACCTGATGTCAGACATCTGAAGCAGGAGCTGAAGGAGGCATTTGAGCAGAATTCTGTGTTGTTTCACTAACGAGATGGAGACGGAAAGCTGCCCTTTCTAGATGTAACAGTCATGGAAAGGAGCGGAGTTTTCCACAGTAAGGAAACAAACATAGGAATGTGCCTGAATGCCTACAGTGACTGCCCGGACAGGTACAAGAGGAGTGTTGTTAACGCTTATGTCGACCGTGCCCTCAGCCACAGCTCAGAATGGAAGCAAGTCGATGAAGAACTCTGTAGGGTAAGGCAGGTCCTAGTCAACAACGGCTTCTCTAATGGTTTCGTGGAAGACATCATAAGAAGGAAAGTGAAACGTCATGCAACCTCTGAAGAGACAACTAACAAAACACCTATACCCCCTATTAGACTATTTTACAGGAACTTCTATTCCACAGCCCATAAAACGGAGGAAAGGGTCCTGAAAGATATTGTTAGTAGAAACGTTATCCTTACAGACAAAAATCAGAAGATACAACTGACGATTTACTATAAAACCAAAAAAACGGCCAGCCTACTCATGAGAAACTCTCCAGACACAAAGCAGAACGCTTTAAAAGAGACCAACGTCGTCTATGCCTTCAAATACCCTCTTGGGAACTGTAAGCCTCAAAAAACTCAGTATATAGGCAAGACAACAACATCTCTCTCCAGGCGTTTAACGATGCATAAGCAACAGGGCTCCATTAAGGAACATATAGTCTCTTCCCACAGCCAAACCATCACCAGAGAAATCTTAGCAAACAACACAGAAATCATCGATAGATACAGCGATAGCAGGCGGCTTGACGTCTGTGAGGCACTACACATCAAGGAGTCAACACCAGCAATCAACAGCCAATTAATGCACAACTATATTTTATCCACTTCAAGACTCTGCTCCAATATAGAGGCATCAAGAAATATGGGCCAATAAAAATAGGCCTTCTGCAGTTACCTACCTTTAATACCCTACCTTTAATTTAATTGTTTCGTGTCCTGTCTTGTGTTAAAAGTTTATCACCTCATCCAAAACTATTGTAACATGTCACCTCACCCAAATGTAGGTATAAAAACTCGAAGATGTTTAAGCTCTATTCAGTTAAAGTTATGTGTGTGTGTGTAAACTAAAGTCTTTGAAAATGTAATAAGTTTTACGAAACGCGCTCAAGTGTCGCGTCAGACTAGAAATAAAAATGAATTTTGGAGAATTGATTTTTGAATTACCATCAACAGTGAAAAGAAACGTAAGAAAGATGGAGAAAATTCGTGTTAGAATTATTAATCTTTCTTTTTCGGTCATATTTAATAATATATGTCTACAGGAAAGACTGCTACCAAAATATACTAATATTAAAACGCACGACCCAACAGCAAGGAATCAAGCCTTCACGATAAAATATCGCCAAGATCTGATTCGTGATCAGATATACAAGGCAGAAAATGAAATCAAAGACAACAAAGCGCAACTACTTCATGCTACAATCGAATGGAGAAACAGCAACATCGACGAAAGTCTCCGTACTCGCATTGAACAACACCTCGACATCCTCACAGACCGACATCACCTCAGCACTGAAACAAGGATAATCAAGAAACTAACAACGTTATATGGAGGACCTATGGCAATTCCACGACCAAGAGACGGCTTCCTGAACCTTGCAGGAATCAACCTCACTGAGGACCAAGTCACTCTCCTAAATCTGGGTATAAACTGTCACGTTATGTCCAGACCGAGTGAGATGGCCCGGAAAGTGGAGTTGGAGATTCTGTTGGACGACATATTCGACCTCGAGACACAAAAGAAGGTCACCACCAAAGACATCTTACAAACAGAACTTATTGCGGAAGGAGGAAAGAATCGAGATAACTACAGAAGCACCATACTGTCCCCCGAGCTCAAAGTGGCAGCTAAGAGCCTTCGTGAGAACAAGGAGATAATTGTCAGGAGAGGGGACAAGTCGCCAATATACGTCATTCTCAAAAAAGACGAATATCTGGCGAAAATGAACCTCATACTCTCTGACCAAACTAAATTCCAAAGGGTAACGAAGGACACTACAGCCGAATTGAAAGCAAAGGTCAACAAATTGATCGAAACTGTGAACACCAAGAAATCCGGACTCCACCTGCCAAAGATTATTGGGGAATATAAACCTGGATATGGGTATGGAAATGTCAAGACACACAAGCCTGGAAACCCACTTCGGCCAATCATTAGCCAGATACCCACACCTACGTACAGACTGGCGAAACGACTCAACGGCTTGCTGACTCCTTATGTCCCTTGCGCCTTCAGCCTGAAGTCTCCAAAGGAATTTGTTGACTTACTGCAGGGAACACGGGCCACAGGGATAAGAGCCTCGTTGGACGTAGAATCACTGTTTACCAACGTACCTGTGGACGAAACAATCGGGATGATAGCCGACAGAGTGTATCGTGATCCGGCCTGTACTCCTCTTGACATACCAGAAAACATTATAAGGAAACTACTCCAAGCATGTACTAAAGAGGCACCCTTCTTGAGCCCGGATGGACACATGTATAAGCAAGTAGATGGGGTCGCCATGGGTTCTCCCCTAGGTGTCCTGTTTGCAAACTTCTACATGGGAACCATCGAGCAAAAAGTCTTAGTCGACATGAACTTGAAACCGGCCATATACTAAAGGTATGTTGACGACATTTTTACACAGGTACCTGATGTCAGACATCTGCGGGAGCTGAAGGAGGCATTTGAGCAGAATTCTGTGTTGTGTTTCACTTACGAGATGGAGAAGAATGGAAAGCTGCCCTTTCTAGATGTAACAGTCATGGAAAGAAGCGGAGTTTTCCACACTGCAGTCTACACTAAGGAAACAAACATAGGAATGTGCCTGAATGCCAACAGTGACTGCCCAGACAGGTACAGAAGTGTTGTTAACGCTTATGTCGACCGTGCTCTCAGCCACAGCTCAGAATGGAAGCAAGTCGACGAAGAACTCTGTAGGGTAAGGCAGGTCCTAGTCAACAACGGCTTCTCCAATGGTTTCGTGGAAGACATCATAAGAAGGAAAGTGAAACGCCATGCAACCTCTGAAGAGACAACTAACACAACACCTATACCCCCTATTAGACTATTTTACAGGAACTTCTCTTCCACTGCCCATAAAACGGAGGAAAGGGTCCTGAAAGATATTGTTAGTAGAAACGTTATCCCTACAGACAAAAATCAGAAGATACAACTGACGATTTGCTATAAAACCAAAAAAACGGCCGGCCTACTCATGAGAAACTCTCCAGACACAAAGCAGAACGCTTTAAAAGAGACCAACGTCGTCTATGCCTTCAAATGCCCTCTTGGGGACTGTAAGCCTCAAAAAACTCAGTATATAGGTAGGACAACAACATCTCTTTCCAGGCGTTTAACGATGCATAAGCAACAGGGCTTCATTAAGGAACATATAGTCTCTTCCCACAACCAAACCATCACCAGAGAAATCTTAGCAAACAACACAGAAATCATCGATAGATACAGCGATAGAAGGCGGCTTGACGTCTGCGAGGCACTACACATCAAGAAGTCAACACCAGCAATCAACAGCCAATTAATGCACAACTATATTCTACCCACTTCAAGACTCCGCTCCAATATAGAAGCATCAAGAAATATGGGCCAATAAAAATAGGCCTTCTGCAGTTACCTACCTTTAATACTCATTGTTTCGTGTCTTGTCTTGTATTAAAGGTTTATCACTTCATCCAAAACTATTGTAACATGTCACTTCACCCAAATGTAGGTATAAAAACTCGAAGATGTTTAAGCTCTATTCAGTTAAAGTTGTGTGTGTGTGTGTAAACTGAAGTCTTTCAAAATGTAATAAGTTTTACGAAACGCGCTCAAGTGTCGCGTCAGACTAGAAATAAAAATGAATTTTGGAGAATTGATTTTTGAATTACCATCAACAGTGAAAAGAAACGTAAGAAAGATGGAGAAAATTCGTGTTAGAATTATTAATCTAACTTTTTCGGTCATATTTAATAATATATATATATATATATATATATATATATATATATATATATATATATATATATATATATATATATATATATATATATATATATATATGTCGTACCTAATAGCCAGAACGCACTTCTCAGCCTACTATTCAAGGCCCGATTTGCCTAATAAGCCAAGTTTTCATGAATTAATGTTTTTTCGTCTACCTAACCTACCTAACCTAACCTAACCTAGCTTTTTTTGGCTACCTAACCTAACCTTACCTATAAATATAGGTTAGGTTAGGTTAGGTAGGGTGGGTTAGGTTCGGTCATATATCTACGTTAATTTTAACTCCAATAAAAAAAAATTGACCTCATACATAGAGAAAAGGGTTGCTTTATCATTTCATAAGAAAAAAATTATAGTAAATATATTAATTCAGGAAAACTTGGCTTATTAGGCAAATCGGGCCTTGAATAGTAGGCTGAGAAGTGAGTTCTGGCTACTAGGTACGACATATATATATATATATATATATATATATATATATATATATATATATATATACATATATATATATATATATATATATATATATATATATATATATATTTATATATATATATATATATATATATATATATATATATATTTATATATATATATAAAAGCATACATACGTACTTATATAGCAAAGTCAATCATCCAAATTTGTGTTCAAAATTACTACCAGCGTTTAATTGCACATATCCATTAGTTAATCACAGTTTGTAAAAGCAGGATGAGCTTGTGTGTGTGTTTAATACTGGCAGAATATGCCTGGCCAGTGAGGAAGGTAATACTTTGTTTATACTTTACTGACGATTAAAATTTCAGTAAATGTAGGTTGTCTGAGCGTCGAGTCACGGCTCAAAAATATATAAAGAATTTTTGAGTTGTGAATTGTGGGAGGGAGAGAGTGTAGCGAGCCAGGAGCAAAGTGCTGCTGACGGAGGCTGGCGAGGCACTTTAGGTGACAGTGAAGACGACCTCGGGGATATAGAACTCCGCCTTTGGTCTCACTGTTCCCCTCTTGCAGCTTGCAAGTTGTTGCAGTAATGAGCTGGCACTCGATATTTCCCCGTGGCTAATGTCAATTGCTAGCAACATTTCAACCCTTCCCAGATATGACATGACAGTATTTACTGTGGAATGTCATTGACATGAGTGAGGAGTGTGGCGCCTCGTCAGTAGCAGGTGTGAGGGACCTCACCCTGGCAGTGTTGACCTGCACCCTGCAGCTGGGACCTGCACCCTGCAGCTGGGACCTTCACCCTGCAGCTGGGACCTGCAGCTGGGACCTGCACCCTGCAGCTGGGACCTGCACCCTGCAGCTGGGACCTTCACCCTGCAGCTGGGACCTGCACCCTGCAGCTGGGACCTGCACCCTGCAGCTGGGACCTGCACCCTGGCAGTGTTGACCTGCACCCTGCAGCTGAGACCTGCACCCTGCAGCTGGGACCTGCACCCTGCAGCTGGGACCTGCACCCTGCAGCTGGGACCTGCACCCTGCAGCTGGGACCTGCTCCCTGCAGCTGGGACCTGCACCCTGCAGCTGGGACCTGCACCCTGCAGCTGGGACCTGCACCCTGGCAGTGTTGACCTGCACCCTGCAGCTGGGACCTGCACCCTGCAGCTGGGACCTGCACCCTGGCAGTGTTGACCTGCACCCTGCAGCTGGGACCTGCACCCTGCAGCTGGGACCTGCACCCTGGCAGTGTTGACCTGCACCCTGGCAGTGTTGACCTTCACCCTGCAGCTGGGACCTGCACCCTGCAGCTGGGACCTGCACCCTGCAGCTGGGACCTGCACCCTGCAGCTGGGACCTGCACCCTGCAGCTGGGACCTGCACCCTGCAGCTGGGACCTGCACCCTGCAGCTGGGACCTGCACCCTGCAGCTGGGACCTGCACCCTGCAGCTGGGACCTGCACCCTGCAGCTGGGACCTGCACCCTGCAGCTGGGACCTGCACCCTGCAGCTGGGACCTGCAGCTGGGACCTGCACCCTGCAGCTGGGACCTGCACCCTGCAGCTGGGACCTGCACCCTGCAGCTGGGACCTGCACATGACCAGGTGGACTCAACTGTGGTCTTGTGGTGGGGTGTTCCCACGGGGGTCCCCCTGAACCCCTGTGGCTGACCCGGTCTGTGTTGGTCAGTGTTGCTGAGGCTGTGTGTTGATGACCCGCGTGATGTGTTGTGTGTCAGGTGGGTGGCCGGCTGTGTCCGGGTCTCTCTCCTCTCTTGTTTATACTCCTGTGTCAGGTGGGTGGCCGGCTGTGTCCGGGTCTCTCTCCTCTCTTGTTTATACTCCTGTGTCAGGTGGGTGGCCGGCTGTGTCCGGGTCTCTCTCCTCTCTTGTTTATACTCTCTCTCTCCTTCCCTTCTCTCATCTATCCTTCACTGTCCCACTTCTCTTCCCATCCCCCCTCCCTCTCTCCACTCACTCTCCCCTCTTCTACCCCCTCTCTCTCTCTCTCTTCCCTCTCCGAATATATCACCTCCTCCTCTCCTCTCTTCGAAGACATCTCTGTCAGTTGTCTGTCTCTGTTTTCCTGTTTATCTCCATGTCTTCCCCTCTCTTTTTACCCCTAGTCGAATGGTTATCTTTGCTTGCCTCTGTTCTTCTCAATCTGCCTATATCTGTCTCTATATATGTCTTTGTCTCTCTCTTTCTCATATTAAAAATAATATAATCATATACCCTTGACATGTGGTAGGTCTGCCAGTGGGAGGAGCCTAATAGTGTGGAAATATTAAAAATAAGTCACAGTTACCTGTTTGCTATGAGAAAAGGAGGTGGTGAGAGGGGACTTGATAAAGTGAGAAAATTCACTGAAGTGATGCGAACCTGCGACCAAGGCATTGTCAGCTGTATACTCTACGACTGTACCATCACTGACTTGGTAAAAGTTATACAACCGGATTTCTACTGAAATCACGAGAGATATAAGGAGGCCTCTCCTGACGCCAGTCCAAATATATGACTCCCAAGCACTTTGGTGCAGGCAAAGCTTTTGAGTCCTGCACAAAGTAATTGTGGTAGGATCGTGTTTTATAGTACTATGGCCTAAATATGAATAGCAGAAAATTTATGTTAATTTTTCCAAGATCAGTGAATAATGTCGTACGCGCCACAGTTCCCGTGGCGCAGTGGTAGAGCACTTGCCCGGGACCTTCACGAACGCTTTGGCCTGGGAGGATTGACTGGGCGCATCATCTTCCTTCTGTCCCGTCTGACAGAAGGAAGATCATCTTGGTACTGTCTGAACATTCCGTCACCGTTCTGGTCATGCCCTCGCTGGCGGCTACCAAACTCTAGCCTCATACTGGTGCAAATAACCAGATCTCAACCTCATTAATGATCTTTTCTTGACGACACGAAGTAGTTACCTCGCCAGGCTATAAGGTCAATATTATATTCACTACACACATTGATAACCAGAATGTTCAGGACCATGATGAGGCCTGAACTATCCGGAGCCACTCAGAAGAGAAATGCAATCATCTGATTATAGGTTTATCAGTGTTGGCCGAGCAGGAGTCCCCATCAGTTATGTTGACCGTGGACATCAGCCATTTTTAACCGGCTACTCGAAAATAATTTAGCGATCAATATGTTTTTTTGAAGCGAAGTTTACAAAATATTTCCTGTGCTTCGACAGAAGGACCTCGAGAAGCAGCATCAACATGTTATCATGCTGATAACTGTTATCATGCTGGTAATTTTTGGAGGGAATATCATGACGACTGAAGCTGAAAGAGGATGAAAGATATCTGCTGGTTAATAGACATCAAGTGGTTAATTGTCAAGTGTTTGGGTAAGGAAAATTTTCAGTGCTAGCTTAGATTTTCAACTGGACTGGTCAGCAAAGTTAGTTCAGAGAGAAGCCAGAAAACAGAAGGTAGGAACAGTCCAGAAGCAAGACGCAAGGTGAACACAGGAAGCAACGGTAAGAAGCAAGACGCAAGGTAACACAGGAAGCAACGGTCCAGAAGCAAGACGCAAGGTGAACACAGGAAGCAACGATCCAGAAGCAAGACGCAAGGTGAACACAGGAAGCAACGGTCCAGAAGCAAGACCAAACAATGACATTAGCCTTGAGTCTCTCCACACACTGTTGGCGCCAACAGCAGCTGACATCCCTCAGTCCGGAACAGTCAAGAACAGCCAGGAACAGTCAAGAACAGCCAGGAACAGTCAGGAACGGTCAGGAACGGTCAGGAACAGTCAGGAACGGTCGGGAACAGTCAGCAACAGTCAGGAACGGTCGGGAACAGTCAGGAACGGTCGGGAACAGCCAGGAACAGCCAGGAATGGTCAGAAACGGTCAGGGACAGCCAGGAACAGCCAGGAACAGTCAGGAACAGCCAAGAACAGCCAGGAACAGTCAGGGACAATCAGGAACAACCAGGAACAGTCAGGTACAGCCAAGAACAGCCAGGAACAGTCAGGAACAGCCAAGAACAGCCAGGAACAGTCAGGGACAATCAGGAACAGCCAGGAACAGTCAGGAACAGCCAAGAACAGTCAGGAACAGTCAGGAACAGCCAAGAACAGCCAGGAACAGTCAGGGACAATCAGGAACAGCCAGGAACAGTCAGGAACAGTCAGGAACAGTGGGGAACAGTCGGGAACAGCCAGGAACAACCAGGAACAGTCAGGAACGGTCGGGAACAGTCAGGAACGGTCGGGAACAGCCAGGAACAGCCAGGAATGGTCAGAAACGGTCAGGGACAGCCAGGAACAGCCAGGAACAGTCAGGAACAGCCAAGAACAGCCAGGAACAGTCAGGGACAATCAGGAACAGCCAGGAACAGTCAGGAACAGCCAAGAACAGCCAGGAACAGTCAGGAACAGCCAGGAACAGCCAGGAACAGCCAGGAACAGCCAGGAACAGTCAGGGACAGCCAAGAACAGCCAGGAACAGTCAGGGACAATCAGGAACAGCCAGGAACAGTCAGGTACAGCCAAGAACAGCCAGGAACAGTCAGGAACAGCCAGGAACAGCCAAGAACAGCCAAGAACAGCCAGGAACAGTCAGGGACAATCAGGAACAGCCAAGAACAGCCAGGAACAGTCAGGGACAATCAGGAACAGCCAGGAACAGTCAGGAACAGCCAAGAACAGTCAGGAACAGTCAGGGACAATCAGGAACAGCCAGGAACAGTCAGGAACAGCCAAGAACAGTCAGGAACAGTCAGGGACAATCAGGAACAGCCAGGAACAGTCAGGAACAGTCAGGAACAGTGGGGAACAGTCGGGAACAGCCAGGAACAACCAGGAACAGTCAGGAACAGCCAGGAACAGTCAGGAACAGTCAGGGGACAGCCAGGAATAGTCGGAAACAGTCGGGAACAGCCAGGAACAGCCAGGAACAGTCAGGGACAATCAGGAACTGCCAGGAACAGTCAGGGACAGCCAGGAACAGCAAGGAACAGTCAGGAACAGCCAGGAACAGCCAGGAACAGCCAGGAACGGTCAGGAACAGCCAGGAACAGTCAGGAGCAGCCAGAAACAGTCAGGAACAGCCAGGAACAGTCAGGAACAGCTAGGAACAGTCAGGGACAATCAGGAACAGCCAGGAACATTTAGGAACAGTCAGGAACAGCCAGGAACAGTCAGGAACGGTCAGGAACGGTCAGGAACAGTCAGGAACGGTCGGGAACAGTCAGGAACGGTCGGGAACAGCCAGGAACAGCCAGGAACAGCCAGGAACAGCCAAGAACAGCCAGGAACAGTCAGGAACAGCCAAGAACAACCAGGAACAGTCAGGAACAGCCAAGAACAGCCAGGAACAGTCAGGAACAGCCAAGAACAGTCAGGAACGGTCAGGAACAGTCAGAAACGGTCAGGGACAGCCAGGAACAGCCAAGAACAGTCAGGAACAGTCAGGAACAGCCAAGAACAGCCAGGAACAGTCAAGAACAATCAGGAACAGCCAGGAACAGTCAGGAACAGTGGGGAACAGTCGGGAACAGCCAGGAACAACCAGGAACAGTCAGGAACAGCCAGGAACAGTCAGGAACAGTCAGGGGACAGCCAGGAATAGTCGGAAACAGTCGGGAACAGCCAGGAACAGCCAGGAACAACCAGGAACAGTCAGGAACAGCCAGGAACAGCCAGGAACAGTCAGGGACAATCAGGAACTGCCAGGAACAGTCAGGGACAGCCAGGAACAGCAAGGAACAGTCAGGAACAGCCAGGAACAGCCAGGAACAGCCAGGAACGGTCAGGAACAGCCAGGAACAGTCAGGAGCAGCCAGAAACAGTCAGGAACAGCCAGGAACAGTCAGGAACAGCTAGGAACAGTCAGGGACAATCAGGAACAGCCAGGAACAGTTAGGAACAGTCAGGAACAGCCAGGAATAGTCAGGGATAATCAGGAACAGCCAGCAACAGTAAACAACAATCAGGAACAGCCAGCTAGGAACAGCCAGCTAGGAACAGTCAGGAACAGCCTGGAACAGCCAGGAACAGTCAGGAACAGTCAGGAACAGTCAGGGACAATCAGGAATAGCCAGGAACAGCCAGAAACAGTCAGGAACAGTCACGAACAGTCAGGAACAGTCAGGAACGGCCAACAACAGTTAAGAACAGTCAGGACCAGCCAGCTAGGAACAGTCAGGAACTGCCAGGAACAGTCAGGGACAGTCAGGAACAGCCAGGAACAGTCAGGAACAGCCAGGAACAGTCAGGAACAGTCAGGGACAATCAGGAATAGCCAGAAACAGCCAGAAACAGTCAGGAACAGTCAGGAACAGCCAGGAACAGCCAGGAACAGCCAGGAACAGTCAGGAACAGCCAGGAACAGCCAGGAACAGCCAGGGACAGCCCGGAACAGCCAGGAACAGCCAAGAACAGTCAGGAACAGCCAGGAACAGTCAGGAACAGTCAGGAACTGCCAGAAACAGTCAGGAAAAATCAGGAACAGCCAGGAACAGTCAGGGACAATCAGGAACAGCCAGGAACAATCAGGAACAGCCAGGAACAACCAGGAACAGCCAGGAACAGTCAGGGACAATCAGGAACAGCCAGGAACAGTCAGGGACAATCAGGAACTGCCAGGAACAGTCAGGGACAGCCAGGAACAGCCAGGAACAGCCAAGAACGGTCAGGAACAGCCAGGAACAGTCAGGGACAATCAGGAACAGCCAGGAACAGTCAGGAACAGCCAGGAACAGTTAGGAACAGCCAGGAACAGTCAGGAACAGCCAGGAACAGTCAGGAACAGCCAGGAACAGCCAGGAACAGCCAGGGACAGCAAGGAACAGCCAGGAACAGCCTGGAACAGTCAGGAACAGCCAGGAACAGTCAGGAACAGTCAGGAACTGTCAGAAACAGTCAGGAAAAATCAGGAATAGCCAGGAACAGTCAGGGACAATCAGGAACAGCCAGGAACAATCAGGAACAGCCAGGAACAACCAGGAACAGCCAGGAACAGTCAGGGACAATCAGGAACAGCCAGGAACAGTCAGGGACAATCAGGAACTGCCAGGAACAGTCAGGGACAGCCAGGAACAGCCAGGAACAGCCAGGAACAGTCAGGGACAATCAGGAACAGCCAGGAACAGTCAGGAACAGCCAGGAACAGTTAGGGACAGCCAGGAACAGCCAGGAAAAGCCAGGAACAGTCAGGAACAGCCAAGAACAGCCAGGAACAGTCAGTGACAATCAGGAACAGCCAGGAACAGTCAGGAACAGCCAAGAACAGCCAGGAACCGTCAGGAACAGCCAAGAACAGCCAGGAACAGTCAGGGACAATCAGGAACAGCCAGGAACAGTCAGGAACAGCCAAGAACAGTCAGGAACAGTCAGGAACAGCCAAGAACAGCCAGGAACAGTCAGGAACAATCAGGAACAGCCAGGAACAGTCAGGAACAGTGGGGAACAGTCGGGAACAGCCAGGAACAACCAGGAACAGTCAGGAACAGCCAGGAACAGTCAGGAACAGTCAGGGGACAGCCAGGAACAACCAGGAACAGTCAGGAACAGCCAGGAACAGTCAGGAACAGTCAGGGGACAGCCAGGAATAGTCGGAAACAGTCGGGAACAGCCAGGAACAGTCAGGGACAATCAGGAACTGCCAGGAACAGTCAGGGACAGCCAGGAACAGCAAGGAACAGTCAGGAACAGCCAGGAACAGCCAGGAACAGCCAGGAACGGTCAGGAACAGCCAGGAACAGTCAGGAGCAGCCAGAAACAGTCAGGAACAGCCAGGAACAGTCAGGAACAGCTAGGAACAGTCAGGGACAATCAGGAACAGCCAGGAACAGTTAGGAACAGTCAGGAACAGCCAGGAATAGTCAGGGATAATCAGGAACAGCCAGCAACAGTAAAGAACAATCAGGAACAGCCAGCTAGGAACAGCCAGCTAGGAACAGTCAGGAACAGCCTGGAACAGCCAGGAACAGTCAGGAACAGTCAGGAACAGTCAGGGACAATCAGGAATAGCCAGGAACAGCCAGAAACAGTCAGGAACAGTCACGAACAGCCAGGAACAGTCAAGAACGGCCAACAACAGTTAAGAACAGTCAGGACCAGCCAGCTAGGAACAGTCAGGAACTGCCAGGAACAGCCAGGGACAGTCAGGAACAGCCAGGAACAGTCAGGAACAGCCAGGAACAGTCAGGAACAGTCAGGAACAGTCAGGGACAATCAGGAATAGCCAGAAACAGCCAGAAACAGTCAGGAACAGTCAGGAACAGCCAGGAACAGCCTGGAACAGCCAGGAACAGTCAGGAACAGCCAGGAACAGCCAGGAACAGCCAGGGACAGCCAGGAACAGCCAGGAACAGCCAAGAACAGTCAGGAACAGCCAGGAACAGTCAGGAACAGTCAGGAACTGCCAGAAACAGTCAGGAAAAATCAGGAACAGCCAGGAACAGTCAGGGACAATCAGGAACAGCCAGGAACAATCAGGAACAGCCAGGAACAACCAGGAACAGCCAGGAACAGTCAGGGACAATCAGGAACAGCCAGGAACAGTCAGGGACAATCAGGAACTGCCAGGAACAGTCAGGGACAGCCAGGAACAGCCAGGAACAGCCAAGAACGGTCAGGAACAGCCAGGAACAGTCAGGGACAATCAGGAACAGCCAGGAACAGTCAGGAACAGCCAGGAACAGTTAGGAACAGCCAGGAACAGTCAGGAACAGCCAGGAACAGTCAGGAACAGCCAGGAACAGCCAGGAACAGCCAGGGACAGCCAGGAACAGCCAGGAACAGCCTGGAACAGTCAGGAACAGCCAGGAACAGTCAGGAACAGTCAGGAACTGTCAGAAACAGTCAGGAAAAATCAGGAATAGCCAGGAACAGTCAGGGACAATCAGGAACAGCCAGGAACAATCAGGAACAGCCAGGAACAACCAGGAACAGCCAGGAACAGTCAGGGACAATCAGGAACAGCCAGGAACAGTCAAGGACAATCAGGAACTGCCAGGAACAGTCAGGGACAGCCAGGAACAGCCAGGAACAGCCAGGAACAGTCAGGGACAATCAGGAACAGCCAGGAACAGTCAGGAACAGCCAGGAACAGTTAGGAACAGTCAGGAACAGTCAGGAACAGCCAGGAACAGTCAGGGACAATCACGAACAGCCAGGAACAGTCAGGAACAGTCAGGAACAGCCAGGAACAGCCAGGAACAGTCGAGAACAGCCAGGAACAGTCAGGAACAGTCAGGAGCAGTCAGGGACAATCAGGAATAACCAGGAACAGCCAGAAACAGTCAGGAACAGCCAGGAACAGTCAGGAACAGCCAAGGAACAGTCAGAAACAGCAAGGAACAGCCAGGAACAGTCAGGAACAGTCAGGAACAGCCAGGAACAGTCAGGGACCATCAGGAATAGCCAGGAACAGCCAGAAACAGTCAGGAACAGCCAGGAACAGTCAGGAACAGCCAAGGAACAGTCAGGAACAGCCAGGAACAGCCAGGAACAGTCAGGAACAGTCAGGATCAGTCAGGAACAGCCAGGAACAGTCAGGGACAATCAGGAATAGCAAGGAACAGCCAGGAACGGTCAGGAACAGCCAGGAACAGTCAGGAACAGTCAGGGACAATCAGGAATAGCCAGGAACAGCCAGAAACAGTCAGGAACAGTCACGAACAGCCAGGAACAGTTAGGAACAGCCAACAACAGTTAAGAACTGTCAAGAACAGCCAGCTAGGAACAGTCAGGAACTGCCAGGAACAGTCAGGGACAGTCAGGAACAGCCAGGAACAGTCAGGAACAGTCAGGAACAGTCAGGAACAGTCAGGGACAATCAGGAATAGCCAGGAACAGCCAGAAACAGTCAGGAACAGTCACGAACAGCCAGGAACAGCCAGGAACAGCCAGGAACAGTCAGGAACAGCCAGGAACAGCCAGGGACAGCCAGGAACAGCCAGGAACAGCCAGGAACAGTCAGGAACAGCCAGGAACAGTCAGGAACAGTCAGGAAAAATCAGGAACAGCCAGGAACAGTCAGGGACAATCAGGAACAGCCAGGAACAGTCAGGAACAGCCAGGAACAGCCAGGAACAGTCAGGGACAATCAGGAACAACCAGGAACAGTCAGGAACGGCCAGGAACAGTCAGGGACAGCCAGGAACAGCCAGGAACAGCCAGGAACGGTCAGGAACAGCCAGGATCAGCCAGGAACAGTTAGGAACAGTCAGGAACAGTCAGGAACAGCCAGGATCAGTCAGGGACAATCACGAACAGCCAGCAACAGTCAGGAACAGCCAGGAACAGTCAGGAACAGTCAGGAACAGCCAGGAACAGCCAGGAACAGTCGGGAACAGCCAGGAACAGTCGGGGACAGCCAGGAACAGTCAGGAACAGTCAGGAGCAGTCAGGGACAATCAGGAATAGCCAGGAACAGCCAGAAACAGTCAGGAACAGCCGGGAACAGTCAGGATCAGCCAAGGAACAGTCAGAAACAGCAAGGAACAGTCAGGAATAGTCAGGAACAGCCAGGAACAGTCAGGGACAATCAGGAATAGCCAGAAACAGCCAGAAACAGTCAGGAACAGCCAGGAACATTCAGGAACAGCCAAGGAACAGTCAGGAACAGCCAGGAACAGCCAGGAACAGTCAGGAACAGTCAGGAACAGCCAGGAACAGTCAAGGACAATCACGAATAGCCAGGAACATCCAGGAACAGTCAGGAACAGTCAGGAACAGTCAGGAACAGCCAAGGAACAGTCAGGAACAGCCAGGAACAGCCAGGAACAGCCAGGACAATCAGGAACAGCCAGGAACAGTCAGGAATAGCCAGGAACAGTCAGGAACAGCCAGGAACAGTCAGGAACTGCCAGGAACAGCCAGGAACAGTCAGGAACAGCCAGGAACAGTCAGGAACAGCCAGGAACAGTCAGGGACAGCCAGGAACAGCCAGTAACAGTCAGGAACTGTCAGGAAAAGTTGCTGGGTCTTCCTCCAGTTCTCAACTTTGTCCTATTCCCTGTGCCATGAATCTCTTGCAGGAACAGAATGCTTTTCCTGTTCCATATGGAATGTTTCGTCTGCAGATTCATCTCTAACTCAAGCGGGAGAGAAGAACTAACACTTGAGGGCACTCATGACACTAGTTCTGCCTGAGGTGTCAACACTCAGACTTCGAGTACCACTCAAACACACAGGGATCTCAAGTGTGTCCACCACTCACCCTCAAGTGTGACCACCAGTCACCCCTCGAGTATATCTCAAATGTCACAGTGTCAACTTTTGTATTCTACCTTTTATATTCCTACTGAACTTTCGTATTCAAACTCAAGTTTTGTATTTTTACATAAGTTATGTATTGTGACTTGTGTGTACTGTGTTGGGTAAGAGCACTGTGGGTGACCTTCACACACTGGATAATACTACTATATAATTATATTGGAGTACAGTATATTAATCCCCCCAGGACCACATTATACAGGACCACACCATTATACAGGACCACAACATTATACGGAACCACATTATACAGGACCACAACATTATACAGGACCACAACATTATACAGGACCACAATATTATACAGGACCACAACATTATACAGAACCACAACATTATACAGTACCTCAACATTATACAGGACCACAACATTATACAGGACCACAACATTATACAGGACCACAACATTATACAGAACCACAACATTATACAGTACCTCAACATTATACAGGACCACAACATTATACAGGACCACAACATTATACAGGACCATAACATTATACAGGACCACAACATTATACAGGACCACCACTATACAGGACCACAATATTATACAGGACCACAACATTATACAGAACCACAACATTATACAGGACGACAACATTATACAGGACCACAATATTATACAGGACCACAACATTATACAGGACCACATTATTATACAGGACCACAACATTATACAGAACCACAACATTATACAGGACCACAGCATTATACAGGACCACAATATTATACAGGACCACAACATTATACAGAACCACAACATTATACAGGACCACAGCATTATACAGGACCACAACATTATACAGGACCACAACATTATACAGGACCACAACATTATACAGGACCACATTATACAGAACCACAACATTATACAGGACCACAACATTATACAGGACCACAACATTATACAGGACCACAACATTATACTGGACCACAACATTATACAGGACCACAACATTATACAGAACCACAACATTATACAGTACCTCAACATTATACAGGACCACAACATTATACAGGACCACAACATTATACAGGACCACAACATTATACAGGACCACAACATTATACAGGACCACAACATTATACAGTACCACAACATTATACAGGACCACAACATTATACAGAACCACAACATTATACAGGACCACAACATCATACAGGACCACAACATTATACAGTACCACAATATTATACAGAACCACAGCATTATGCAGGACCACACCATTATACAGAACCACAACATTATACAGGACCACAACATTATACAAGACCACAACATTATACAGGACCACAACATTATACAGGACCACAACATTATACACGACCACTACATTATACAAGACCACAACATTATACAGGACCACAACATTATACAGGACCACAACATTATACAGTACCACAACATTATACAGGACCACAACATTATACAGGACCACAACATTATACAGGGCCACAGCATTATACAGGGCCACAGCATTATACAGGACCACAACATTATACAGGACCACTACATTATACTGGACCACAACATTATACAGGACTACAACATTATACAGGACCACTACATTGTATTGGATCACAACATTATACAGGACCACTACATTATACACGACCACTACATTATACAGGACACAAACATTATACAGGACCACTACATTATACAGGACCACAACATTATACAGGACCACTACATAATACTGGACCATTACATTATACAGGACCACTACATTATTCAGGACCACTACATTATACAGGATCACTACATTATACAGTACCACAAAATTATACAGGTCCAGTACATTATACAAGACCACAACATTATACAGGACCACAACATAATACTGGACCACAACATTTTAAAGGGCCACAACATTATACTTGACCACAATATTATACAGGACCACTATATTATACAGGACTACAGCATTATACAGGACCACAACATTATACAGGACCACAACATTATACAGGACCACAGCATTATACAGGACCACAACATTATACAGGACCACAGCATTTTACAGGACCACTACAGTATATGAGGACCAGAAAATTATACAGGACTACTACATTATACAGGACCATAACATTGATCTCCAATTGGACATAAGTCCAAAATGTTGTAGAAACTTCTATTTTTTTGTCGAATTTATTATCCATTAAAAAACTGAATTTCATCTTCCTTTTTTCATAAAAGTTTTTTGTTAACTTTTCACCAAAACTTTTTGCTCGTCAGACCCAGCCGCTTGACTTAAATTTGAATTCCCGATTAAATATTTCCTTGTGAATTCTATTTGAAGGTTTTTCTCCATTGTTTGCATGGTAATGAGATGAAAAATGAGAGAGATTGACAGGTTAACTTAAGTGTGTGTATATATATATATATATATATATATATATATATATATATATATATATATATATATATATATATATATATATATATATATACGGAAAATCCACAGAGAAATATGAAATGAGGTGAACGTTTCGGCTTGTTAAAGCCTTTGTCAACACCAGACTGACTAAGGAGAAGGGAAGGGGGAGGATATATAGGCCGACACCTGACCAACCCATCCCTAGGGAAAGAATTAACCATAAACAGGTATAGCTTAGCTTAGAATGGTCAAAGAGGATTAAGCGGTCTGAGAATAAGGATGAAAGATTAAAGAAAAGCCTCATGAACACACAATATATGAATATACAATTATAATGAGACATTGTAAGCCTCTCTATCAGAGTTGTTTCTTAAACTGTTGTGCAATATTATAACTTAAAAATGGATCAAGTTTGTACATACCAGTACAAACATATATATATATATATATATATATATATATATATATATATATATATATATATATATATATATATATATATATATATATATATATATATATATTATTAAATATGACCAAAAAAGTAAGATTAAGTAAGTAAGTAAAGTAAGACTTATTACATTTTCAAAGACTTTAGTTTACACAAACACACACAACTTTAAACTATACAACTATATTCTACCCACTTCAAGACTCCGATCCAATATAGAAGCATCAAGAAATATGGGCCAATAAAAATAGGCCTTCTGCAGTTACCTACTTTTAATACCTGTTTGTATTTCATTGTTTCGTGTTCTGTCTTGTGTTAAAAGTTTATTTTCACCACATCCAAAACTTTTGTAACATGTCACTTCACCCAAATGTAGGTATAAAAACTCGAAAGATGTTTAAGCTCTATTCAGTTAAAGTTGTGTGTGTTTGTGTAAACTAAAGTCTTTGAAAATGTAATAAGTTTTACGAAACGCGCTCAAGTGCCGCGTCAGACTAGAAATAAAAATAAATTTTGGAGAATTGATCTTTGAATTACCATCAACAGTGAAAAGAAACGTAAGAAAAATCGAGAAAATTCGTGTTAGAATTATTAATCTTACTTTTTCGGTCATGTTTAATAATATATGTCTACAGGAAAGACTGCTACCAAAATATACTAATATATATATACATATATATATATATATATATATATATATATATATATATATATATATATATATATATATATATATATATATATATATATATATATATATATATATATATATATATATATCCACTTAAGTTAACCTGTCAATCTCTCTCATTTTTCATCTCATTACCATACAAACAATGGAGAAAAACCTTGAAATAGAATTCACAAGGAAATATTTCATCGGGAATTCAAATTAAAGTCAAGCGGCTGGGTCTGACGAGCAAAAAGTTTTGGTGAAAAGTTAACGAAAAACTTTTATGAAAAAAGGAAGATGAAATTCAGTTTTTATATATAGGAGGGATACCACCTCTGGTGCAAGTGTAGGGACCCATAGCCTCGGAGAAGAAAATAAAGAGTACTCAGAGAAGACCTTGTGGATCCTCACTGAACACTTTGATATTTTCTTCTCCTACCACCCCTATTCTTTTGGTATGTGTGTATATTTATCTAACTTTATTTGAAAATGTCATTACACAAAAAAAGTTACAATATTGATTACATGCAGGGTACAAGGCTGCTTGTCACAAGTTGAACAGCTCCTCCAGCTCCTCAGATGGCGGGCAGGAACCATGGATGCAGTGAGCATTTCCTCTCTGGATTGCCACACTAAGGCGCTGAAAAAGAAAACTGGCAGCTCTAGGGTCTCTAGTTGTTTCGATTAGCTTAGACCCCAACTCCTTCAAAAAGCTAGCAGCACTTTTACCCCAGGCACCAAGTGTCTCTGAGGCAATGGGGACAAAATTGTAGTGGTGCTCAAGGTCTCTGTATTTACGTGACTTGGCCGCTTCCCGGTGATTGGCAGCTCCTCCTGCTTGTGTAGCACTGAAGTCAACATAGGCATTGGCTAAAGTTGAAACGCAAGTGTAGTCCCACACCAACTGTCTACCATTCTTCCAGGGGTTCACCGTAATTCCGTCTGGGCGACCGACAGGCTGATCAGAGTTGCGGGACATTAGGTAATGGGGCTCTCTCTCTGCTGGACAACCGGCTGTGGTAAGGCTTCTCTTAATAATGTCATTGACCTCGCCGTGTCTTGTCTTGCATGCCATCCTCCTGTCCTTTGGCAGAGAAGGCCATGCCATCCGTATATATATATATATATATATATATATATATATATATATATATATATATATATATATATATATATATATATATATATATACATATATATATATATATATATATATATATATATATATATATATATATATATATATATATATATATATATATATATATATATAATAAACCAAGAGAGCGCACGAGGAAACATGTAGAGTATAGAGTTAATCAGGGAAGTGGAGTCTTTTGAGTGGCAAGGATTAAAGTGCACAGATACACGTAGGGATGCTGGCGAATTGAGATGAAAGACGCAGGGATGGTGAATATTTTAGGGGTGGCCCGGGTGGTGCTGTGGCCCCTGGTGATGGGTAGTGGTGTGGCCCTGGTGATGGGTAGTGGTGTGGCCCCTGGTGATGGGTGGTGTTGTGGCCCTGGTGGGTGGTGGTGTGGCCCTGGTGATGGGTAGTGGTGTGGCCCTGGTGATGGGTGGTGGTGTGGCCCCTGGTGATGGGTGGTGGTGTGGCCCTGGTGGGTGGTGGTGTGGCCCTGGTGGGTGGTAGTGTGGACCTGGTGGGTGGTGGTGTGGTCCTGGTGATGGGTAGTGGTGTGGCCCTGGTGATGGGTAGTGGTGTGGCCCCTGGTGATGGGTGGTGTTGTGGCCCTGGTGGGTAGTGGTGTGGCCCTGGTGATGGGTAGTGGTGTGGCCCTGGTGGGTGGTAGTGTGGCCCTGGTGGGTGGTGGTGTGGCCCTGGTGGGTGGTGGTGTGGCCCTGGTGGGTGGTAGTGTGGTCCTGGTGGGTGGTGGTGTGGCCCTGGTGGGTGGTGGTGTGGCCCTGGTAATGGGTGGTGGTGTGGCCCTGGTGGGTGGTGGTGTGGACCTGGTGGGTGGTGGTGTGGCCCTGGTGGGTGGTGGTGTGGCCCTGGTGATGGGTGGTGGTGTGGCCCTGGTGATGGGTGGTGGTGTGGCCCTGGTGATGGGTGGTGGTGTGGCCCTGGTGGGTGGTGGTGTGGCCCTGGTAATAGGTGGTGGTGTGGCCCTGGTGATGGGTAATAGTGTGGCCCTGGTGGGTGGTAGTGTGGCCCTGGTGGATAACGGTGTGGCCCTGGTGGGTGGTGGTGTGGCCCTGGTGGGTGGTAGTGTGGCCCTGGAGGGTGATGGTGTGGCCCTGGTGATGGATTGTGGTGTGGCTCTGGTGATGGGTGCTGGTGTGGCCCTGGTGATGGGTGGTGGTCTGGCCCTGGTGATGGGTGGTGGTCTGGCCCTGGTGATGGGTGGTGGTGTGGCCCTGGTGATGGGTGGTGGTGTGGCCCTGGTGATGGGTGGTGGTGTGGCCCTGGTGATGGGTGGTGGTGTGGCCCAGGTGGGTGGTGGTGTGGCCCTGGTAATGGGTGGTGGTGTGGCCCTGGTGATGGGTGGTAGTGTGGCCCTGGTGATGGGTAGTGGTGTGGTCCTGGTGGGTTGTAGTGTGGCCCTGGTGGGTGGTAGTGTGGCCCTTGTGGGTGGTGGTGTGGCTCTGGTGATGGGTGGTGGTGTGGCCCTGGTGGGTGGTGCTGTGGCCCTGGTGGGTGGTAGTGTGGAACTGGTGGGTGGTGGTGGTGTGGCCTTGGTGGGTGGTGGTGTGGCCCTGGTGGGTGGTGGTGTGGCCCTGGTGGGTGGTGGTGTGGCCGTGGTGGGTGGTGGTGTGGCCCTGGTGGGTGGTAGTGTGGCCCTGGTGGGTGGTGGTGTGGCCCTGGGGGGTGGTGGTGTGGCCCTGGTGATGGGTGGTGGTGTGGCCCTTGTGGGTGGTGGTGTGGCCCTGGTGGGTGGTGGTGTGGCCCTGGTGGGTGGTGGTGTGGCCCTGGTGGGTGGTGGTGGGGCCCTGGTGGGTAGTGGTTTGGCCCTGGTGGGTGGTGGTGTGGCCCTGGTGGGTGGTGGTGTGGCCCTGGTGGGTGGTGGTGTGGCCCTGGTGGGTGGTGGTGTGGCCCTTTTGGGTGGTGGTGTGGCCCTGGTGGGTGGTAGTGTGGCCTTTGTGGGTGGTAGTGTGGCCCTGGTGATGGGTGGTGGTGTGGCCCTGGTGTGTGGTGGTGTGGCCCTGGTGGGTGGTAGTGAGGCCCTGGTGGGTGGTGGTGTGGCCCTGGTGGGAGGTAGTGTGGCCCTGGTGGGTGGTGGTGTGGCCCTGGTGGGTGGTAGTGTGGCCCTGGTGGGTGGTGGTGTGGCCCTGGTGGGTGGTGGTGTGGTTTTGGTGAGTGGTGGTGTGGCCCTGGTGGGTGGTAGTGTGGCCTTTGTAGGTGGTAGTGTGGCCCTGGTGATAGGTGGTGGTGTGGCCCTGGTGTGTGATGGTGTGGCCCTGGTGGGTGGTAGTGAGGCCCTGGTGGGTAATGGTGTGGCCCTGGAGGGTGGTGTGGCCCTGGTGTGTGGTGGTGTGGCCCTGGTGGGTGGTAGTGAGGCCCTGGTGGGTGGTGGTGTGGCCCTGGTGGGTGGTGGTGTGGCCCTGGTGGTGGGTGGTGGTGTGGCCCTGGTGATGGGTAGTGGTGTGGCCCTGGTGGGTGGTGGTGTGGCCCTGGTGGGTGGTGGTGTGGCCCTGGTGGGTGGTGGTGTGGCCCTGGTGGTGGGTGGTGGTGTGGCTCTGGTGATGGGTGGTGGTGTGGTCCTGGTGGGTGGTAGTGTGGCCCTGGTGGGTGGTAGTGTGGCCCTGGTGGGTGGTGGTGTGGCCCTGGTGGGTGGAGGTGTGGTCCTGGTGGGTGGTTGTGTGGCCCTGGTGGGTGGTGGTGTGGCCCTGGTGGGTGGTGGTGTGGCCCTGGTAATGGGTGGTGGTGTGGCATTGGTGGGTGGTCGTGTGGCCCTGGTGGGTGGTGGTGTGGCCCTGGTGATGGGTGGTGGTGTGGCCCTGGTGATGGGTGGTGGTGTGGCCCTGGTGATGGGTGGTGGTGTGGCCCTGGTGGGTGGTGGTGTGGCCCTGGTAATAGGTGGTGGTGTGGCCCTGGTGATGGGTGGTAGTGTGGCCCTGGTGGGTGGTAGTGTGGCCCTGGTGGATGGTGGTGTGGCCCTGGTGGGTGGTGGTGTGGCCCTGGTGGGTGGTAGTGTGGCCCTGGAGGGTGATGGTGTGGCCCTGGTGATGGATTGTGGTGTGGCTCTGGTGATGGGTGCTGGTGTGGCCCTGGTGATGGGTGGTGGTCTGGCCCTGGTGATGGGTGGTGGTGTGGCCCTGGTGATGGGTGGTGGTGTGGCCCTGGTGATGGGTGGTGGTGTGGCCCAGGTGGGTGGTGGTGTGGCCCTGGTAATGGGTGGTGGTGTGGCCCTGTTGATGGGTGGTAGTGTGGCCCTGGTGATGGGTAGTGGTGTGGTCCTGGTGGGTTGTAGTGTAGCCCTGGTGGGTGGTAGTGTGGCCCTTGTGGGTGGTGGTGTGGCTCTGGTGATGGGTGGTGGTGTGGCCCTGGTGGGTGGTGCTGTGGCCCTAGTGGGTGGTAGTGTGGAACTGGTGGGTGGTGTTGGTGTGGCCCTAGTGAGTGGTGGTGTGGCCTTGGTGGGTGGTGGTGTGGCCCTGGTGGGTGGTGGTGTGGCCCTGGTGGGTGGTGGTGTGGCCCTGGTGGGTGGTGGTGTGGCCCTGGTGGGTGGTAGTGTGGCCCTGGTGGGTGGTGGTGTGGCCCTGGGGGGTGGTGGTGTGGCCCTGGTGATGGGTGGTGGTGTGGCCCTTGTGGGTGGTGGTGTGGCCCTGGTGGGTGGTGGTGTGGCCCTGGTGGGTGGTGGTGTGGCCCTGGTGATGGGTGGTAGTGTGGCCCTGGTGATGGGTAGTGGTGTGGTCCTGGTGGGTTGTAGTGTGGCCCTGGTGGGTGGTAGTGTGGCCCTTGTGGGTGGTGGTGTGGCCCTGGTGATGGGTGGTGGTGTGGCCCTGGTGGGTGGTGGTGTGGCCCTGGTGGGTGGTAGTGTGGCCTTTGTGGGTGGTAGTGTGGCCCTGGTGATGGGTGGTGGTGTGGCCCTGGTGTGTGGTGGTGTGGCCCTGGTGGGTGGTAGTGAGGCCCTGGTGGGTGGGGGTGTGGCCCTGGTGGGTGGTAGTGTGGCCCTGGTGGGTGGTGGTGTGGCCCTGGTGGGTGGTAGTGTGGCCTTTGTGGGTGGTAGTGTGGCCCTGGTGATGGGTGGTGGTGTGGCCCTGGTGTGTGGTGGTGTGGCCCTGGTGGGTGGTAGTGAGGCCCTGGTGGGTGGTGGTGTGGCCCTGGTGGGAGGTAGTGTGGCCCTGGTGGGTGGTGGTGTGGCCCTGGTGGGTGGTAGTGTGGCCCTGGTGGGTGGTGGTGTGGCCCTGGTGGGTGGTGGTGTGGTTTTGGTGAGTGGTGGTGTGGCCCTGGTGGGTGGTAGTGTGGCCTTTGTGGGTGGTAGTGTGGCCCTGGTGATAGGTGGTAATGTGGCCCTGGTGTGTGGTGGTGTGGCCCTGGTGGGTGGTAGTGAGGCCCTGGTGGGTGGTGGTGTGGCCCTGGAGGGTGGTGTGGCCCTGGTGTGAGGTGGTGTGGCCCTGGTGGGTGGTAGTGAGGCCCTGGTGGGTGGTGGTGTGGCCCTGGTGGGTGGTAGTGTGGCCCTGGTGGGTGGTTGTGTGGCCCTGGTGGGTGGTGGTGTGGCCCTGGTGGTGGGTGGTGGTGTGGCCCTGGTGATGGGTAGTGGTGTGGCCCTGGTGGGTGGTGGTGTGGCCCTGGTGGGTGGTGGTGTGGCCCTGGTGGGTGGTGGTGTGGCCCTGGTGGTGGGTGGTGGTGTGGCTCTGGTGATGGGTGGTGGTGTGGTCCTGGTGGGTGGTAGTGTGGCCCTGGTGGGTGGTAGTGTGGCCCTGGTGGGTGGTGGTGTGGCCCTGGTGGGTGGAGG